>NC_088877.1:33999604-34108010 GCF_032884065.1 Artemia franciscana | reverse complement strand
TTCACTGAATACATTTTAGCAGATGTCTTTGCCAAAATATCAATTCTTTTTTCGTTATTCACTGACTAAAAATCTTCCTAGTTTATTTTGTCTTTTGTATTCTATATCATTAAAGCGCCATACATAGCCATTGTGGTCTCAGAGCTTGTTTAGTATGTGGTCTCAGAACCAATTTTCTTTTCTTTTTTCTGCTCAGTACGTAACATACAGTCTTTGACACAGTTATTATGTGAGCAGGTCAAAAATATTTGCCGAAATATCTGCTTTGTCTTCTTTGCTCAATGGCTGAAAATTATTTCGTTTGTTTTTGTCTTTTATATTTTTAATTCTCCGTTTTCCCACACGAAACCTTCGAAACTAATCTTTTTTTCATGTAAAAAATACCTAAAAGCTCTCCTTGTTTAGAAAACTGTTAATCAAATAGTCTGTAGCCCCGAGTCTTTTCTTAGCCTCATTTAGAAATTCTTCTTGTGACTTAACGTCTTTTGAATTCTGGATAAGGCTTCTATGGTCTCACCGTGAACTTCGCTTACCTTACCGCATCATCTAAACTGATAACCATAGCCTGTTGGAAGTTGTTTTTCTTTGTGATGGTTGCTTCATCAGAGGGTGCTTTGTTTGATGAGTACTTCACCCCCAGTAAGTTTGGCGATAAAATTTTAATAAATTCATTTTAAAATATGTCTTCCGCTTCTAGGGGTTTTAACGTAAACCTCCCTTACCTTACCACAGAACCTAAACTGATAGTCATCGCCTCTAAAGAAAATCCTCTTTTAGGTGATGAGTGCTTTGGTTGATGAGTGCCTTACCTCTAGTTTATAATAGCAACTTCAAAGTCTTTCGTATACAAAGGCCACTTTACCGTCTTTTGAATTACCGTAAGTAGATTCTTTTAACACTGTTAGATAAAGACTAACAGTGTTAAAAGGGAAGTTGTTTTTCTTTGTGATGTTTGCTTCACCAGAGGGTGCTTTGTTTGATGAGTGCTAAGGTTGGCGATAAAATTTTAATAAATTTATTTTAAAAATAGGTCTTCCGCTTCTAGGGGTTTTAACGTAAACCTCCCTTACCTTACCACAGAACCCTAACTGATAGTCATCGCCTCTAAAGAAAGTCTTCTTTTAGGTGATGAGTGCTTTGGTTGATGAGTGCCTTACCTCTAGTTCATAATAGCAACTTTAACGTCTTTCGTATACAAAGGCCCCTTTACCGTCTTTTGAATTACCGTAAGTAGATTCTTTTAACACTGTTAGATAAAGACTAACAGTGTTAAAAGAATCTACTTACGGTGTTATACGGTACACGGTGTAGTCTTTACGGTGTTAAAGACTACAGTGTTATTGCAAAACCTCAATTGCCTCAAAACCTAAATTGGCAGTCACAGCCTCGAATGAAGAGTTTTTTTTAGAGGATGCGCGCTTCATTTGGAGCGCCGGGGTATACGTGCGTTTCATCTTCACAAAGCTTCACAGTAACAATTTTAGATGAAAAAAATCATAAGTATTCTGTTCAATGCCGTACTGAGCAGAACAATTTAGATCTAAGAAATTTTGACTGAGATATGCAAGCTGTAAGAACTTAGCAAATTTATTATCCGAAGAAAAGGGCTATAGGTCTCCACACCAGCATACCAAATAGAAAGTATATGGTGAAAGCTAAACTAACGATATAAATTAGAAAGATACAGATACCTTAAAACTATATAAATTAGAAGATAGTATATTGGAATAATTTTTAGTTTACAAAGAGTAAAATACCTACTGAAACAAAATGTTATAAAGAAATTTTACGAAGTGCAAATTTTAGACTGTGCTGATTTTCTAATGGTGATTCAAAGATGAGGATTGCATTCCAGAGACTAATTATCATTAATGCCAAATAGCAATTTATTACTGCTCTCATTCCAAAAATGACGATACCAAAAAATTTGATCCATACTCATTCATGTAAGCGAAGAAGATACCATAGTGTTAACCTCTCTAAGAATTTATGATAATACTAATTTGTTGTTTTCCATCATTTTAGTAGACTAAAGCTAAAAACAAGTAATTAACAATTGTCATTGACATTTTGGAACACACATAAGATATTCTAAAGGCTCTCTTACATAATATTCATTTAAAGTAAGTCTCACGAGCCTTGGACTCTAGCCAAAAACGTATTAAGATTTTGAAAAACAGGGTTTAATTGTTCTATGAAACTGCAATTTGCAAAACATAATTCCACATGATAAATATTGGTTTGATTTTAAAAAAAAAATTTTAATTAACGAGCTTTGCCAAATAAAAAGAAAGAACATGTGAACGAAACAGAACGACTATGTTGCTCCAGTTCCAATGTCCTTGAAGTGTTTTTCAATCTGAAAGAA
This sequence comes from Artemia franciscana, assembly GCF_032884065.1. Lineage (NCBI taxonomy): Eukaryota > Metazoa > Arthropoda > Branchiopoda > Anostraca > Artemiidae > Artemia > Artemia franciscana. The sequence goes on along the minus strand of NC_088877.1, from coordinate 34,105,642 downwards.
AAGGATTTCTAAAATAAAACAATAAATTTGAACGATAACATATACGTTTAATATAAAAAGCTTACCATCGCTTGTTTTGGAGGCTCTGTCTCGACCCAGTTTAGATATGCATACAGTTTAGAGATTAGATATGCATACAGTTTAAGTATGCACTCTCCCATTGAGCTATACAGCCATGTACTTTCAGATATCACATTGCAGCCGAGCTTAAAGCTACCTTTCCCCATGTATTCCTCAAAACCAATTTAGTTTTCCAATTAATATTAAGTGGTAAAATGCAACTACATAATTGGTATGTGACCCACAGCCAATGACAAATCTTTAGCTCTACCAACAATAGCGTGACTTTCACAATGGTATCTGAATTCAACGCTATATTTGTGCATGTGGATGAGTCTAACCAATCACAAATATCTAGCTCTGACAACAACCGTTCAGTGCTTTACAACGGCTATTTGAAACCTACAGTCAAGCGAGTATTTATCTATACAGTCACTAGGTTTACTTAGAATGGGGACGAATTTTTCTTTTAGTTTTGATTAACCTACCATCTTTTGTCTTACGGCTGGGGGATCAAAATGAAATCTTCAGAAACAGTTTTCTAGAAAAAGGAAGGGGACTCAGAGGACTTAAATCTTTCGCTTGGGGGATGAGGAATAAATATTTTTCCCTTTTCCCCATAAAGGAGCAGACGTCACGTTTGTTTTCTTTTTATGGCTATAGCTTGACAGCTTACTCTTGCTGTTCCCTGTCTACTTACAGTAAGTGGAGTACCTTTTGAGTGTTCAGGTTCTTATTTTGATCAATTGATCAGGATTTACAGCTTTTAATTTCAATATTCGCGCATTTGAATTTCTCTTAAACATTTCACGAATGAAAAACGATTGGTGTATACAAGTAACAACTGGTAAAAGTGATTGTGATCTCAACGTTGTAGCACTTGTTACAAGTAGAACGTCCCTTTGAATTGTCTATACGTCTTCGAAAGTTAATGAATAAAAAATTTCGTTGGTCTCAATTTAGACAAAGTTTTAAAAAAAAGTTCAAAATTTCACTTAGAACTCCTTACCAAACATTAATTTTAAAATAATTAATAATTAATCGACAAATTTACATGGCTAATTGCTAACCACTGATTATGGATCCGCCCTTGTTCAACTTTTTGTCTAATTTTGACCTCATCTCCATCGACCCTTTCTGTCCCTCTCTTCCTCTTCATACTGCTTTCTGAATTAGCGATTTCAACTTAACCTCAGTTCTGACAAGTAACGAGTTGAATTTCAATTTGGCAGCCAAATTCAATCAATTAAAAGCTTCTGACTTTTTTTTTTGCTGTTTTGACAACAATCAAGATTTCTCTGAAACAACTCTGAATAATAATAACAATATAAAAAGAAACTCATTTCTCCGGCCTGCAAAATTTTGTTCAAAAAAAGCAAAAGCTTCTTATTTCAGAGATCTTTGCTTTCAAAAAGACATTTTGAGTCATTTTGAAAGAAAGTTAAAACAACTGAAAGGAGAAAGAAGTGTTTATAAATAATAAACTTTTGTTTCCTTTAATTTGCTTTTTGCTTGGCTTTTCTTTTATTTTGCTTTTACTTTACTTTGCTTTTAATTCGTATTTTACTTTACTCTGCTTTTAATTTGCTTTTTACTCTACTTTTTTCCCTTACAAAATATACTTTAAGAAATTAAAAAATCGTATTCTGTTCAGTGTTCCTTTTTATTCGTTTCCCAGTTTATTTTCTTCTCTACTTACAACACTTTTACACTTATAGAAAGCTTCTCTTTTTGAGAATTTTTCTTCTTTTCCGCTTGCTTTTTTAAGTTCGATAGCTCAGGGATTTTTTTTTTTTTTTTTTGAATTACAGAGGATGTTTTATTTTCTTAGAACTATTTCTTCTTTTATTACTCATTGGTTGATCTTGAGGTCCGATTTAATTATGATGTTATCTTACAGGCATGGTCCTTACTAAATTCTATCAGCACTGATTACTGATTTTCGATTTTTACATTTTAAGAATTATATACCAACCAATATATAATTTATTATTTATCAATGTATATACTAATGTGCACGTCACTATTTCACTGCTCGATCATTTCTTGCTACTTTTTTTTACTCAATCTTGCTAGACTGAAAAATGTATGAAAAGTAGACAGCAAAATTAGAATCTTATTAGTACAAAGTATGGAAAGTAGCACGGAAGTACGGTCAAATGCGGAATATAGCATCTTCAGAAGCATCATCAACTCCAGCAGTAAAAAAAAACCGGTAACAAATAATAAATTCATACTTACTATTTTTTTCACATGGATATAAGCCTTGCTGTCTGGGTTTCCAACAACGCTACTCGATGTATAGGGCGGTACAATTTTTACTTCCTTCTGAACAATAATATTTACTCCTTCCCACGAAACTTCATCAATTCTAAAAAAAGAAAATAAATGTATAACTCATCAGTCAAATCCAAATGTCATAAAATATGCAAAAACGACAATTAGAGCGTGTCGCAAATGAAACTGAAGAACAAAAAGACACATGGTTAGAAGACATGCGACACGGAGTACATGAGCGAGTCAAAAATGAAAATGAAGAGCAAAGAAACACGCAGTGGTGCCGCGTCAAAAATAAAAATGAGGAGCAAAGACACACGCGGTTAGAAGACATGTGGCACCGAGCTTGGAGCAAGTAAAAATGAAAATGAAGACAAACCTTGACAACGAGAATCAAAACATGTCAAAATTGAAAATAACAGTGATGAAGATAAGATTTAGGATTTTGACATGGATGAGGTTATCAATGCCTGCCATACCTTTGTAAAAAAAAAAGAAGATTCGTCAATATGTATTTCATAATGACGAAAGACAAGCCGAGGTAAAACGAACCAAACAAACTGAAAATGATAGCGATGATGATTGGGTTTTTAATTTTGAGCTGGATAAGGTCATCAATGTCTACCATACTTTTGAAAATCAAAAATCTGGACCAGATAAATCGTTGGAAGAAAAAGAAGTTTTTGTCCCATCACTTGAACTATTAAGAGAAACAAAGGTTAAAACGTGTTTAAAATGAAAATGAAGAGCAAAGACACTGGCGGTTAGAAGATATGCGAAAATGTCAATTAGAGCATGTAAAAAATTGAAATGAAGAGCAAAGACACACGCGGTTAGAAGACATGCGACACCGAGCAGGTGAACAAGTCAAAAATGAATAACGAGTCAAAATTGAAAATGAACGCGATGATGATTGAGTTTGTGATTCTGACATGGGTAAGGTAATCAATGCCGACCATACTTTCGTTAAAAAACAAAGATTCGGCGATATATATTTCATAATGAGGAAAGACAAGCCGAGGTAAAACGAACCAAATCAATTGAAAAATGATAGCGATGATTATTGGGTTTTGGATTTTGACATGGATAAGCTCATCAATGCCTACCATACCTTTGAGAAAAAAATGGACTAGATAAATCGTTGGAAGAAAAAGAAATTTTTATCCCACCACCTGAACAATTAAAAGAAACAAAGGCTCGGCGATATGTCTTTCATAATGACAAAAGACAAGCCGATGCAAAAGTTGAGGGTCCAATAAGAAAAACATAATTTTACAAAGGCCCTGCTTCTAATTTAAGGTATATTTTGAAAAATAATTGTCCCCGAGAACAGTTTAATTAGCAACTGATTGTTTGGACAATGAATGTCTTCTTTTTTATTTGCTCATTCAAACCATTGTGAAAATAAACTCAATAATGCAACTTTTCTTATTTACAACTTCCATCCTCAATTTACATTATTCCATTAATTTGGTTTCTCTAAACAGAAATTAGCTTCAACACCATTTACAAGGTGTATTTTAGGCCTTTAAATAATAGTCAAAACGAATTTTGGTACAAAAGTTCCAACTTCGAACTATTTCTGCAAAACCTGGAGAATCAAATAACATACGAAAAATGAATCGCTTGCAAATAAACCGGAAAATACACTAAAAGTTTTCAACTATTAACGACTTTGCAAGGCAAGCTTTTTTTAGGATCGTTTTTTACAGCCTCCAAGATTAGATTTACAAAGATTACAGATAAACTGCATACAAGTTTCCCAGGTTTGGAAAGATCTAGGGAAAATTACAGGAGTTGTTCGGCATCACTTAGTACCCTAGGGGCAATTCCCAAAGAGACAACTGCAATGCCTAAAGCGCCTTTTTGTAAAGGTTTTACTAAGAGGAAATTTACCCAGTGCCTTAAGGGGCATTTAAGAGGAAACAGTCAGAAAAACGGATTGACTCAGCAGTTTAGACGGGTGAATTAAAAAGGTCAACTTAACAAAAGTTTGTAACGCTTTCTTAACTACCGCAGCCGCTTTACTATAGGTATTGGTCATGGTCTTATTAGTAATTTTCATTCTATGTACCCAAAATGAAAGGGCAATACAAACCCTTTCATATTTTTGTACGAAAGTAGAAATAAAGTCTTTAAAAGGAGTTGCTTCCAGGATATATGCGAGGGGGGTTAGTTTGAAGCCTCCTCTCTCCTACCGACGATGTTTGTCTGACTTGTTTATTACAAGTTCTTGTTTATTTGTTTATTATAGTCCGATATAATCGGTCTGAATTACAGACAAATCCTTAGCAGGTATTCAGGTTTAGTACAAATATTTAGCTACCGCTTATTACGAGCAATCATGATTGGCTTCAATTAGCACTAGCTCAATATCGGCATTGATAAGCCGATATACCCTCCCCCCCCCAAAAAAAAAAATCTTGAATATAACTCTATTTTTAAACACTTCACTGCAAGGTTGTTCTTCTTTGAAAATTAAAATAAGAACACTTACAATGTGTAGCTGAATCAGCATGCAGCATAATTTTGATATTTAACTAAATACAACCATCTGATTCAAGTCAGTTAGTCGTGTGGAGCTTCTAGGAATTACTTCCTAAATTCCTTTGCTCTTTTTTTAAACGGAATTTTCTCAAGTTATCCAATTTAAGGGTTAATTTTATTTCAAAAAGCTTTATGGGACAGTTTTCTAAGAATCGCGTTTGTTAAACGAAATAAGCTGGATCAAATGGTCTAATCCGCTATTTATGTCTCATTAGGTTGATGAGATGAATACGGATCTTCCCTTTCTAAAATGCAGAAATACCTGAAACTTCTAGTTTCGACATGGAAGCAGCATTTCTTATCTTGATGACGGAACCTTTCCTACAAAAATAACTAATCGACGAAAATAATTACTTAATTAGAGTTTGGCAAATTAGGGTTTGATAAAAATTACAACTATTGTATTGAGAATAAAAAATTTTATATTAATGTTGGTACTTTCGTTTTTCTCATTTGTTTGAGCACATTAATTAATTGCCACCAATTTCTCTTAATTATTCATTTAGCTCTTCCTAGTTTTTTCCGCAGCAATAAAAAACCCTTGTATTCTTTTTCATTCATTCATTTTGTTTTTACTCATTCTTTAATTTTCTTTTTTATCTGATTATTCTGTGTGCCTCTTTTGTCTTTTATAGATACACAATATTAATAATAAAGAAAATTATTAATACAATATTAATAATAAAGATTAATCAAGAAAACGGAAATCTAAATAAAGTTTTAATGATAAAAATTTATACTGTATTAATTAACTAAATAAACTAACTGCAACACATAATCAACAAAATCAACCATTCAACATAATAACTAATGACAACTCCAATAAAAAAATTGCCGAAATTGTTTAAAACCATGAAAATGAGCATGAGATTAACAATCTAAGATGTCTCAATTTTTGGATCTAACATATCTACTTCTGAAGAACCACTATTCTCCGGTCTTACCCAAAGCTGTAATTCTAAGTTAAGGTTCTTTATAAGAAGAAAAAAATATGTTTTTTTTATATATAACATCCAAAAGGGTAAATACTATATACAATTTTTACAAAAAAACCAAGAACGATACAGAAATTCTCACTCTTGTCCCTGGCGACCATTTTTAAAGCCTTTAGCACATCCACGAAACAAGCAGCGCTAACTGCCTGTCTTTGAGCAACTTCTAAGGACCGCTTCTTTGCAATGAAAACAAGACAATGCACATTATTGTCATTTTGATTTCGTCATTCTTGCCTTTTTGGGCTTGGGGAACTGGCTGGTATGCCACTCTGTGCTTTGGCATTTATTTTGGGTCGTATTAGAAAATCCAGGTTTCACCACCAGTGATAACAGTTTAAATAATCAAATTCATTTTCAAGACATTGCAAAATTCAGATGAAATTTCCGTTCGATTGGTGTTTTGGTTGTCTGATAACATCTTGGACACGAGCTTGACGCACATTTTCCTCATTGCTAAATCTTCAGTAACAATTCAAAACGCAATAATAGACGACAAGGCAACCATCTTGATACTCAATCGACGGTCAGAGTCCTACAATTGTCGAACGTGAGCCACATTGTTGTCGGTGTTGCTGGTTGACTGCCGCCGTTGGTAACCTCTTCCCTACCCTTTTGACCACCACGAAAATTAAAAGTAATGCAGTAAGCCTCCCAAATAATTTTCTTAGTCTCCTCAAGAGACTTTTCCAGTTTAGCATAAAAATTAATCGCATAACGTTGTTTAATTACATTTTTTTTGTGACGCGGTCAGCACACCGAGGTATATGATAACTGATGTCTTACCACTTCCATTGATGATATTATTACTCTAGAACTAATAAGTAGTGTTGAATTCCAATTTTAACTTTCAACAAACTAATTGAATAGCAATTGTTAATTGAATAATGCAATTGCTGCAAGCAAAAGAGAAAACAACTTTTCGAATAAGCTTTCCCTAATTAAAAATTTCTAGAGATGTCTTACGTTTTCCTAAGAGCAGAGAACACACCCTGGCCATCAGGTGACACTCCAGCTGACAAGGCTTGCACAAAAAATTTCTTTTTTTCAGTTTCAGCTTGGACTCTCTTCTTCAGCTATGAGAAAAGGAAAGGCAATAATTGAATAAATTTACAGCAAAATTTTCCTCTTAAAAAAAAAGAAAAGAAACAAAACTTGCAGAAAATTTTAAGAGTTAAAATATTTTATTTTTTTCTAACACATATAGTAAAATTCTAAATTTATTTTTCTAATTCTTAATTTAAAATTAAGCAAATCAATCTTTTGGATGTTTTGACGCTCTTCTTAAACTATGGGGAAAGAAAAATACAATAGCAGGGTAAATTTACCGCAAAATTCTCCTATTAAAAAAAAGCATAGAATTTTAAGACCGAGAATTTTAGTTTTTTTTCAAACTTTTTTAACCTTTTCTCAATCTCTTTAAGCACCAGTTTTGTCAGAAAACGCAGTAGAAAGTATCCATCATTAGAAAAAACTTGAGACAAACTCGTGTTTCTGTAACCAATCAAAATGTAACCATTTTGATTCAACTTAAATAATATACAAAATCTAAACACTAATTGATCCTAAAGGATAAAAACAGCATGTTGTATCAAACACATAGATACTTGGGGTTTATGCCAGATTTGCCTCTCACACACTCGGACTATCTGTCTTGGGTTTTTCTATAATTAGCCATGACTTGATGCCCACAACTACTTGATTTTAATTGGATGAAATCATTGATTGAATTAAAGTCAAGTAGTTGGGGGCATCAAGCCATGGCTAATCTAAGAAAAAGCCAAGACAGATAGTCCGAGTGAGTGAGAGGCAAGTCCAAAATAAGCCCTTTTAAAATTGTATAAAAATGATGACCTTTCATTATTGATAGATAAGTCTATCATCCAGTCCATACGTCATTTCTAGGGCAGAACTAAGGTAGATAGTCAAAGAACTAAGGGAGGAAAGATTGGATTGATTTTGCTTTGACACGTGACGGACAATGTCCACTGGACTTGTATACAAAATCTGGGACTGAATTTTCTTGGACTCACAGGCGAACAAGTGAAACAGAAGCCTAATTGGTTTGGCCACTTGTAGTCTAAAGGTGGAATACCGTGTCATGGGATTGACACATAGTAGTCCTAAGCACACGAGAGATATTATAGGATTTTTCTTAGCACGAGGAAGGGTCAGTAAAGTAAAAATAAGCGTTCAAATACTCAAACTTTCTTGGGGAGCCTTCAGACCAATGTGAAGGGGGGAGGGGGTAATCTCCCCTTCTCTCTGTGCACAGGTATAACTGGCATCTTATAAATTGAAGCAGGGTTGGATCTAAAGACCCCGAGCTCAAGAACAACAACAAATAACTTTCCCAAAGTGTCAATTTATTTTCATTTATTATTGGACATTGAGAAAAGTTGGTAAGTTATTCTCGATAATAGTTTGCTTGAGTAAGGAGGTGAGGACATAGGGAAGGTGAAAGCAAAGAATATCCAGACACTTCAGCTAACAATAAATAATAATAATAGCACTAAAAAAACGGGTTATAAAATTACTGTTAAGTAATTAAATCAGATATACAAAACTTTAATTACTTAATGTTTAGCGAGTCATTACACAATAATCGTGAGTGATACGGAGGACAGTGAAAAAGAAGTCACAGAAATGATTTCTTATACGTTTCTAGCAAGAAGAGGTCTAACCACAATTAGCCTGAACCATTTCAAATTAACCAAGATCTAACTATTTTTCTATACAGAAAAGTCTAAGTGAAGCTAAAATTATTCTTTTAATATTATTGAAAGTTAAAAACACATTTTCACAAAAAATCCTTAATAAATTTTGGTAAACATGTTAATTTATCGCTTCTTCAATAGGACTCTTCTTGAGCTGTGAGGAAAAGAGAGGTAATAATTTAATAAATTTACAGCGAAATTCTCCTCCTGAAACGAAAAAACAACTAGCAGAGAATCTTAAGACTTTGAGAATTCCCCAATAGGCCAAAAATGATTACATAAAAACGCCTGTCCTAATACCTCTCCTACTTTCACTGGGGTTCCCCAAAGTAAGTTATTAGGAGTAATGTCATTGTTTTTAGCCCAGGTATACTTCCCACAGACAAACGAAAGTGTTGGATATCCAGAAAAAAGGGCTACATCCATTGTTGTTCTTTGTTTTTTCATTCGAAAACGTTGCCCATAAATAGGTATTCATTTCTTTGCCTCCAATTCTTTTAATATTCAAAGAAAAAGAGGTTAAAAACACATTTTAGGGACATCCCTTAATTTATTTTAATAAATATCTTAATTTTTTGTGTCTCCAATAATGTTCGTCCAAAAACCGTTCAATATTTACTGTGGTGTTCCCCAGGGTAATTTATTAGAAGTAGTGTTATGGTTGGTCCCCTAGCCCCTAGTATATTTCATACACATAAATAAAACTGATAGACTTCCAGAAAAAAGAGACTACACCCACTGTTGTACTTAGTTTTTTCCAAGAAGGTTGTAACAAAAAACCTTAAATTTATTTGAAAGGTCTCAGTTCTTTAATATTTAAAGAAAAGAAAGGTTAAAAACACATTTTTACAAACGTTACTTAATATATTTGGGTAAATATTTTAATCTTTCGTTTCTCCAAAGGACCATTAATGGTTGTATAAAAATGTCTGCCCTATTCCTTTCCCTACTTACAATTGAATTTCCAAATTCCTACATATAAACGAAATTGTTAGATACCCAGAAAAAAAAAAGGTTCATCCACTGTTGTACTTTTTTTTTCCGAAAAAATTGAACCTAAAAAAAATTCTTTTTTTACACATCATTCTTTAAATATTTAAAGAAAAAAAGAGGTTAAAGCACGTTTTTACTAACATTCCTTAATTTTCGGTAAATATCTTAATTTTTCGCTTCTCCAATAGACCATAGACGGTTGTAATCCTTACTTCTTCCCTGCTTAGTGGGGGTTCTAAAGATATGTTATTACGAGAACTGTTATGGTTATTAGCCCAGGCATAATTCCTGTGCATAAAAAAAAAGTTGGACACGAAGAAAAAAGAGCTAAATCCACTGTTGTACGTAGTTTTTTTTTTCAGAACAGGTTGTACCTAAAGAAGCCCTTCATTTCTTTGCCTATTATTCTTCTAATATTCAAAGAAAAGAGGTTAAACACATTTTTACTAACATTCCTTAATGCATTTTGGTAAATACCTTAATTTTTCCCTTCTCCAATTGATCACAAAGAGTTGTATAAAAATGTCAATCCTTACTTCTTCCTTGCTTAGTAGGGCTTCTAAAGGTAAGTTATTAGGAGGATTGTTATGGTTATTAGCCCAGGCATACTTCCCACGCATAAACAAAATTGCTGGACATCAAGAAAAAAGGGCTATTTCCACTGTTGTATGTAGTTTTTTTCCGAAAAGGTTGTACCTAAAGAAGCCCTTCACTCCTTTGCCTGTTATTATTCCAATTTTCAAAGAAAAAGAGGTTAAAAACACATTTTTGCAAACATTCCTTAATATAGTTGTATCGGAAACATCTCATGTTGTACTTAGTTTTTCTTCGAGAAGACTGTGCATAAAAATCTTCTTTTCTTTACCAGTTACTCTTGAAACATTTAAGTAAAAAAGAGTATTAATTCTAATCCCTTCCCTACTTTATGGGGCTTCCTAAGTGAGTTATTAGGAGCACTGTTACGGTTATTAGCCCCGGTATACTTCCTACGCACAAAACAAATTGGTGGACATCCACAAAAAAGGGTTTCAAAACAGGCCCACTGTTGTACCTGTTTCAAAACAGGCCCATTGTTGTACCTAGTTTTTTTCAAAAAGGTTGTACATAGCAAGAAGCCCTTCATTTCTTTGCCTGATATTCTTTTAATATTAAAAGAAAATAAAAGGTTAAAAACACATATTTACTAGCATTTCTTAATATATTTTGGCAAATATTTCAAGTTTTTGCTTCTCCAATAGTCCACAAGCATTCATCCGTTCTAGCGTCCTCCCCTTCTTACAGTGGGGCTCGCCAAGGTGAATTATTGGGACTACTGTTATTGTTAGTAGCCCTGATTTGCTTCTCATGCAGATAGAAATTTATCGATTCTGAAAATCCTCGATATCTTTTATAACAAGAGCCAAGAGCTCATATGGCACTTGTGACGAGGTCGGAAGAGGCAAAAGCCAGAAGGTCGAATCGGGGAAAAGACTATTATCAAGTCAATTTGTACAGGTCCCTGACACTATCCTTGTCTTTGTCCTTTTTACTGTCCTTTTCATTGTCCTAGAAAGTCCAGAAGCACCGAACTCGGTAAAGCACTGAACGCCCCCCCACCCAACTCCACCAAATAGAGCGGATCGGGTCCGGTTATGTCAATCACGCATCTAGAACTTGTGTTTATTCCCGAACTCGCCCAAGCGCTAGAAATCAATCGCCAAAGCACTAGATATGTCATTAGCGTATGTAGAACTTGTGCATATTCTTCCCATGAAGTTTCATCCCGATCTCTCTTTTCTAAGCGTTTTCCAAGATTTCCGTTTCCCCTCCACCCCCCAATGTCCCCAAATCCGATCTCCCTCCATCCCCCTCTAGATGGTCGAATCGGGGAAAACGATTGTTATCAAGTCAATTTGTGCAGGTCCCTCATACGTGTATCAATTTTCAGTGTCCTAGCCCGTCCAGAAGCACCGAACTCACTAAAGTACTGGAAATCCCCCCAACTCCCCCAAAGAGAGCGGATCCGGTCCAATTATGTCAATCACGTATCTAGGACTTGTGCTCATTCTTCCCACCAAGTTTCATCCCGACCTCGCCACTATAAGCGTTTTCCAAGATTTTCTGTTTCACTCTCCAACTTCCCCCAATGTCACCAGATCATACCCCTAGACCAGCAAGCCACACCTAAGAAGAACAGTCATTTGTTTTATTGGCAGATAAATTCTTCTCAACTATCTCGTTCACTCACCCCCCCCCCACAGATGGTAAAATCAGGAAAAAGACTATTTCTAATTTAATCTGGGCCGGTCCCTGATACGCCTGCCAACTTTCATCGTCCTAGCTTATCTGGAAGTGCCCGAACTAGCAAAAATGGGACCGACAGACAGCCAGACAGACCGATGGACAGGAATTGCGATCGCTATACGTCACTTGGTAAATACCAAGTGCCATAAAAATACTATTACAGCTACCCCTAAACCAGCAAGCCAAACTTAAGAAGAACAGTCATTTGTTTTATCGGCAGATAAATTCTTCTCAACTATCTCATTCACTCGCCCTCCTTCCCCACAGATGGTCAAATCGGGAAAAAGACTATTTCAATTTAATCTGGTTTGGTCGCTTGGTAAATACCAAGTGCCATATAAATACTATTACACCTATTTAGATATTCCTCCAAGTCGCTTAGAAACACAAAACTTTCAATTAGACGGGAGGATGTCTAGATAGACAAGAAACTTCCTAACCTGCATTTGAGACAGTTTGTATTCGGTACCATTCACCCACAGGTGAATTAGGAATAATTTCTGAGTTCAAGAAGCTATGAGATTAGGTTATGTCAAGCCAGTTTGCAAACAAAGTTCTTATGAAGAAGTTGGTAATTCAAAGAAGTTCACTCAAAAGAAGTTGATAATTAATCCATTTGAATGATTTTACCGTCACAAAGGGCGGCTGCAAAGTTTTTCCCTGATTACAAAATTTGTATCCTTTTCCTAACTTACACCAGAGTTGTCGTAACATTTTCGTTCAATATAGCTTATAACACAGTTGTCTGAAATCAGCATTGTAAAAATATTTTGTCCCATTATTCCAGTAAAGTAGCTATGAATGAATGAATGAATGAACTTTATTACCCTTAAAAGTATAAAAAACACAAAGTACGGAGTATTATAAATAAACAAAAACAAAAACGATAAACTATAGTTCAACAGTTGCTGAATACAGGAAACTGAAATGATCCAATTATGAAGCAGCTGTTAATGCATCTACCCTGTTATTCTACAGAGCTTAAGCATGAACATCAACCAAATCAAATATTCTTACTACTATTTTTCTCAAACCTTCCCCTTTATCCCCTGACCAATTCCTTCTGATTTACTAAATAGTATCTAATTTACTTTAGTAAAAATTTACTAAATAGTAGGATAGTTACAGAGGTCCTCCTTATACTTAGTTAGTAACATATTTTTGTCTAACTATTTCACTGTCTTTTTTCCCCTTCTGTCAGCATTCATTTGATATGTATACTATTTGTTGTCTTTTCGTGCAGCAAGTCTACAAGTCTTTTTGAGGCACTATTGTTAAATAATAGAAATTTCACTAAATTAGATTTACAAATTACTAAAATCTCTTTTTTAAAAATTATAAGAATCTTTGCGTCAGTACTTACCCTGTCTGTATTTAAACTGGAAGGTGAGGGTGGTTCTGTTGACGATTCTTCAAGAACTTTTACATCACGAGCTTGGTGCAAGTTTACTAATCTCACATCACAGAAAGATGGTCTTCCACAAGATGCTTTGTTCTCTAAGAGAATCAGTATTTAAAAAAATAATAATAAAAACAAGGAAATGCTTATCACTTTTTATTGTTATAAATACAAATATTTAAAAAAAGCAGTATATGCTATGCAAAGGGACAAGAAAGCTTCTAGCAGCTTTAAAGATGGTTTTTGACTACTCTCCACCATGAAATTCAGTGTATTTAGCGACCTCAACAAAACAGCAGAAAATTCAAAAAGAGTGTATATTGAACTACATTAATCAGCACTGCGATTATATTTAAGCTGATATTTCTTTAACCAAAAATTAATCAGTATTTTTTGTATTTCGGAATATTTAAAGCCATTATCCAGGCTGCAAAAAGTAGGCCTAGGTTAGCTATAGAAAAACTTGGTAGTTTAAGCAGGTCAATTGGCTTTAAGTTAGTAGCCTTACGGGGCAACAAAATTGCTTTCTTTACACTCTACTGCATTTCAAATACCTGAAAAGTTTTAGGGCTAAGGAATTCACCAAATAATAGACGGCACAGGTACTTTTTCTTTTCGAAACTATCACCAGTTTCTACTCTTTGAAACTACATCACTCTTTGGCTACCCCATACTATAATCACAAAATAACATTGCAAACAGCCCAAACTTTAGCAAGGTAACAGAATATTTTGAAGGAGGTTTTAAAGGAGAACAGAAACATTTTCTACTATTCGCCTCGACAAGGAAATTAAAGATTAAAAAAAAAAAGCCAAAATCACAATTGTATATATTTTATCATGAAACGTTTCAATTATTTTACTGGTTTGATAGTTTATCAGTTAATAACGATTTTGGACTACAGAATCAAAATATTTGGAATTTCGTTTTTACTTTTTTTGCTCAATTGCAAAATTACAATTTGTTTTTGGTCAACAGCAATATGTGAGAGCTTTTGAGTTAACAAGGAAAAAAGTCTCCTTTTACTTGTGAATTACATAAATACTTTCATTTTTTTATTTTACATAATGGTATTGTCCCTTAAAATAGTAATTATTATGTAATAGTTATTACAATATATAATGTAAAAATCTTATTATTTTTCCCTGTTGCTAAAGGATTCTAGCTCTGAAGTCACATTATTCGGAATTTTAATATTCTTCACATAGACAAGAGCTCATATAGAACTTGTGACGAGGTCAGAACCTAAAATTACCCTCCGCAATAAGTATGTTTCTGGATCGCAAGACGTAAGTGGAGGGATACCTATGACATCGCTTAAGTTGTCTGCATGTACTCACTTCAACTCTCGAAGGAAGCAAGATATTCTGATGAAACTTGGTGTGAAACTTTTTGGGTCAAGAGTAAGGTCGAGTTCGTAAATGGGATTTGTAGCCTACATTTAGAAAAGGGGGAGGGGGTTTAAATCAAGGAGCAAGCAAAACATTTTTAAACAGTTAATGTGATAGTCGTTCGATTCGAATTGAAAATGGGGCATCTAAGACGCAAGATCTTTCTATATATCAAGTTTCACTAAGATCCGAACATCCATTCATAAGATAAACCTAAATCAATTTTCAAAATTGATTTAATAAATCGACTTCCTCTCCCTCAAGCCCTCCAGATGGTCGAATCGGGCAAACGATTGTTTTCAAATCAATTTGTGCAGGTCCCTGAAATACCTGGCAATTTTCATCGTCCTGGCACATCAAGAAGCACCAAACTCGCCAAAGCACTAGAAATCCCTCCAACTCCCTCAAAGAGATCGGATCAGGTCCAGTCATGTCAATCATGTATCTAGAACTTGTGCTTATTCTTGAACTCGCCAAAGCACTAGAAATCACCCCAACTCCCCCAAACAGATCAGATCCGGTTATTTCAATCATGTATCTAGAACTTGTGTTTAATCTTCCCATCACGTTTCATCAGGCTCTCTCCATTCTAAACGTTTTCCAAGATTTCCGTTTCCCCCTCCATCCCCCCAGTTTCCCCGGGTCCGATCTGAATTGAAAATGGATCATCTGGGACATAAGATCTTTCTATATGTCAGGTTTGAATAAGATAAACATACCTCAATTTTCACGATTTTTCCTCCCCCCCCCCAGATGGTCCAATCGGGGAAACGACTGTTATCAAGTCGATTTGTGCAGGTCCCTAACATTTCAACCAATTTTCATCATCCTAGCATGTCCAGAAGCACCAAACTCGCCAAAGCAATGGAGACCCCCCCCCCCCGAACTCCCCCTAAGGGATCGAATCCGATCCCGTTATGTCAATCACGTATCTCAGACTTGTGCTTATTCTTCCCATCATGGTACATCCCGATCTCTCCACTCAAAGCGTTTTCCAATATTTTCGTCCCCCCCCTGATGTCACTGGATCCAGTCGGTATCTAAAATAAGAGCTCTGATACACGAGGTCCTTCTTAATATAAAATTTAATTAAGATTCAGTCACCCATTCGCAAGTTAAAAATGGCTCATTTTCTAAATACCAAATTTCATTAAGATCCAATCACCCATTTGTAAGTTGAAAATACCTCATTTTTTTCTAATTTTTCCGAATTAACTGTCCCTCCACTCCCATATACTGTTAAATTCACTGATTTATTCAAAAATTTTACCTAACTCCAATATTTTCTTTTCATTTTAATTTTGAAACTACATTTTAATCGTATGTAGTTTTATATGTGTCAACTATTGGGTTATTAATGAACTGTTAGTGGGTTCTTTTTAAGTTTGCTTTGAATCACCAACACTCCTTACTTCTGACATATTTTTAAACTCCAGAACCCACAAAATGTACAAGTTCAATTCATATAATTTGCATATTTATGGCAATTTGTTATTGTAAGCTATGATATATATTTAGTTTTGGCTACTATTGGCACAAATAGTATTGGCATGACCCACTTAACATATTAACACTGGTATTAGACATTTTAATAAAAACAGATAGCTTATACACATTTATTTTGTTGAACTTTGATAAGTTTCATTTATGAGAAAACTTGGTCAGAATTAGGAAAACCAGGAAATTTTTTCCAATTCTCAAACTGAAAAAAATTTGTTGGATTTCCACCAAAATTAGTATGCTCCCAAGGATGGGCTTTACAAGGAATCTGAGGTAAATAACAACAAACGTAAGGTTTGTATTGTAACATTCATATCCAGAACCAAAATGAATGTATATTTCATAAATGATGGAGGTGTCATGACCTATTGAAGTTTTCAAACTGCGTGATTGTAGGTCAAAAGCAGGGTCCTTGAGCCATACTCCCTCTAAGCCCTATTATCCAACTTGGTATGTTCCAACCAATGCTAGAATTTGATGTTTTCTGAAATTTGTTGACTACAAATCTGATAAATTGCTGTATTTAGCTCTGTAAAAGCTGGCAATTAAGTTTTCTGAATTTGTTGATTATAAATCAGCCAAATTAGACTCTCTGGCCTCTGCACCATCAGATCCCCCCTCTCTGCAAAAAGGTCACCATATAAACATGTTGCAGTCCTGTTGACCAATGAACATTAAGAGAGCGGTTTTATAGCCATATAAAGCCATTTAAGCCATAAAGACTTTAATTTCTAATCATTTAAAAACAATCTAGGATATAGCATGACATATCTAAATCAAAAACTTCAACAGATGTTTTATTGATAATATTTCTTGCCAAATACAGTATATAAAGATTTCTGAGCTTCTTTGAACTAAAGAGAAAAAGAGAGTCAGAGGCTTACT
The DNA here is from genome assembly GCF_032884065.1 of Artemia franciscana. Taxonomy (NCBI): domain Eukaryota; kingdom Metazoa; phylum Arthropoda; class Branchiopoda; order Anostraca; family Artemiidae; genus Artemia; species Artemia franciscana. The sequence goes on along the minus strand of NC_088877.1, from coordinate 34,088,598 downwards.
CACTCAGTATTAGCATTTTTGAAATAGGGTCAAATGCCAGGACTTCTCCAATAACATCTTTTCCTTGACTAGTTTTTATTGAGACCCTGCTTCCAATGCTAAAATATTCGTCAGTCATGCCACCTCAAAAGTTGACATGAAATCCTTAAACATAACAAAGATTAGTTAAACAGAATAAAATATATTTAAAATCATTATAGTTATAAAAAAAATATAGTATTTAGGGATGGGAAAGGGGGTTGGAGGACTTTGCTCAATAAGGGACCTGACCTGTGGTGAATACAACATTGGGTCTGATGTGTTGCTCCAAATCTCATTTTGCCATATAACTTTAGAACTAAACTTAAATTATGATTATTCATATTCATTTTATACATTATGAATACAAAGAACTTATAAAAGAAATAACTAAGAGCAGAACACAGCTTATTTTAGCCTCACAGTTTAGATCTGCCATTCAGCCTAAATTAATGACAGATTTAACCAACTGTTTCCTCCTTAACAACTATGCCTAAATCTATTTAATGCGGGTTTATTCCCGCAAACAATTTGTAACCAAAAATATTCAGTAAAGCAAAAAAAAAGAAAGTCTTTCTTGATATTCCTAGCCATTTGTTCAAACAAAAGGACTATTAAAGGTTACTCATGTTCCTGGAAAAATTTAATTCTTCTGTGAATTTACTTCTTGTAAGATGTGTCCTGGAATAATCACCTCAATTAGGTGGGAGCTTCTGGTGCAAGAAAACTGGGGATCAACCTTTCCCATCCAGCTCAATCATCCCATTTTTACAAGTTGTGTGTCAAACCCATCACTGAATATGGATGCCAACTGTATGTTGGCACTCTAATGATATTGGCATTGCTTCAAAAGATACAAAATAGGAAGAAAAACTCTATCCTCTCAGTAAAAGGTCTGATACAGTATAAATGGTTGTTTTCTAAATGCTGTGCATTATTGTATATGAAATAACTAAAAAAAACGGCTTTAGAAAAATAAAGGAAAAAATATCAACAGAGGACCCATTCTTCTTCAATGAAAGAAAAATCAGTTCAATCATCTTTACAACTTTTCCATGTAACTGTAGGAAATTTGGGTCAACTGGTCTTTTTACACTGAAACCATGTTGACAGTTGATTAAAATGCATTGTAACAGTTTTATTTACAATGCACTCTAGTGTTTTACATGAACAGTTTTTTTTATCCGAATAGGCCTGTAACTTATAGTCAGAAGGAAATTTTTTCTTTATTTCCTGATCCAAAGGCAGTTAATAAGAACTTGGAGACAGATTGAATGATAATGAAAGTTACTCTACCAGAAGGGCGGCAATTTCTTGACAAAGCCATGGACTTAGGAAATCTGGAACAGTAGATTTATTTTAATTTAAATGGGAAAACTTGGGCAGCAGTAAATATACCAGATGACAGATTTAGATTACTGTTTGGTAATGTAAAATCTGGTAAAGTTGCAAATTCACTAACTGAATAACCAGGTGCATGTGTAAGCTGTTTATTGATAGCATTTGTTTTTCTCTAGTATGGTCATAAATAGAATACCCCAAAGATACACATGGAAACATATTCCAAAACTTTCTTGAGCTAATTTTCATGTTTATGGCTAACATTTACTCTTTTTTGGTGACAATATTTTGAGTTTTGACTTTTAGTTAATAATAAATAATTTTTTGACTTTCATTTAAATATGTTACAAGTGTTGTGTTCGTTTTTTTTAAGGTAGGCTATTTGCTCCATATCTTCTTTCTTTTTATTTGTTATCTCATTCAGTCTAGGTGTAGGCAACAGTAGTGTCTTGGACCTTTTATGTCATTAAACACAATAAAGGTTTTTTTCAACTGAAAGTAAGGAGCAACATTAAAAATCAAAACAAACAGAAATTACTCTGTAATTGAAGGGGTTGCCCAACCCCTTCTCAATACCTTGCTCTTCATGCTAAAGTTAACACTTCAAAAAAAGCTTCCTATTCTAATTAAATGGTCCTTGTGTTTCAGGAGTCATTCTTTATAAGTTAGGAAAAACAGTCAAACTTTAGCATAAGGAGCAAGGTGTTGAGATGGAGGGCAACCCCTTCATATATAGAGCAATTTCTGTTTTTCAAATAAAACTGGTAAATCTGGCTCACCCTCATGAAAAATTTCTTTTACTTACAGGAAAATTCTCTTTGGAAAGTTCTTTGCTGTAATATTACTTCCTTGTTGAAAACTCCCCACCTCCTCTGTGCAATTTCTTACAGAAGATTCAGCCTGGAAATTTTTCCTTAGCATGCTTTCATTAAAAATTTTCCCTTGAAAGTTCACCCCCCAGAAATTTATCTATCCCCAAGGAAACCCAAGCACAAAATCCTCTACAAAATGTCTGCATACTTCCCAGTAACAAATACCATACATAAACAATGGTCATGTCATCTCCTAAGGCATAGTCTTGGGACTGTTCAACTATGCTGAACAAAATGGGTATCTCAAAATTTTGAATTGGGTGGTTTTGGGGAAAAAGAGAACATGGAAAGGGGGCTAGTTACCCTCCAATCTTTTTCGTCACATAAAAAGTGTTATAAAACTTCTTATTTTTGTTCAAAAGAGCCCTCTTCTCGGGTTCTAGGATCATTGTTTTGATACTATTACTCCTGAAACGAAGAACACATCTGTGATCTATCTTCTACAAAAAAAAATACAAAATACAAAATTCAACCTTTTTGTAGATAGGAGCTTGAAACCTCTAGTAGGGTTCTCTGGTATGCTGAATCTGATGGTATTGTTTCTGATAATATTCTTTGACTTTTACAGAATATTTCCCCCTTTCAAAAATCAGACAAATTTTCTTAGGCTTGTGGCCTTTTATGGGTAACAATAAGCTTAATGGATCTCATACATTTGAAATAGTTTGTTACCATGCTGTTTGATTATTGTTATTATTTAATGAAAATCTGTCTTTAGACATAGACAAAATGATTAAACAATACAAAAAAAGAAGCAAAAGAGCATTTTACAACTATGATAATGCAACTAGTATAGAAGAAGTTGCTTCCATGCATGTTTTGAAATCTCTTGGTTATGTTACTCCATAAGTTTAGCAGCAGCTATCATAGGATCTGCTATATGAAGACTATTGATGAGGTTTGAACTGTGTGACCAAATTGGATATTTCAGTAGGTATTTTGCCAAATGGAATAAAATGGAGTCAATCAGTATTTGTAAGAATCTTCTAGAAGAGTACAATTTAGGGGAGAGCAACAGTGTTGTACAGCATTGCCAGAAAACAACAACTGAAATGAAGTTTAACAGAGACAATGGAAGCATACAAAGCAGATATGCAGCATTTGATGTCTTCTGGATGTGCCTCTTAATGCTAATTCTAAATGTACTAATTTTCATTCCTGAAAATGTGCCTAGCCCCTAATGTAGCCAAAATTTTAATGATTATGCTGGGTTTTTGTCAGCTTTGCTTTATTTGGCATTAAGAACCAATTGATGATAATAAAAGGCACAAATAAATCACAAACAAATAAAATCACCAAAATTTAGTAAATGACCAAGGGTAATTTTTCTGGCCCTTTGTGGTGGGGAGGGGGGTAGAATCTTACACAATTCCTCAGAAAAACATCCAACAAACCCTTTGCCATCTTCTAAAGTGACCTCATTTCAAAATCATACTCAACCACTGTTATCACTGTATCTTTTAATATTTAATCTTTGCTAGAAATCCTTAAAATTCTTCAAGCTGCAATTTAAGGTTTATAAACTTATTTTCCTATTTCTCCAAACTTTTTTCAACTATGAAAATCACACTTTGTCATTCACTTTGGCAAAGAAAATCTTTGTTGATCTTGTTTTCTTTCCAGCCACCCAATCTCTTCTGTAAAATGATAAGAAAGTCCTTAGTGTCATTATTGATAATTAATTGAAATTCAGAACCCATGCTGAGAAATTTACTGATGGTACAAGTTCAATTCTGGGGCAGCTCAAGCACACCTTCTCTGCTTATTCCCCAAAGTCATTTGTGTTCTGAATAAAGGACTAGTTCAACCCAAAATTGGATTTGGAATGTCTCGAACCTCCTTGTGTAAAAAAAAAGCATTAAATGGAAGATATATGAAGACAATAAATAGTATCTGACATGCAACTTTCTAACCCTCCAAGAATAGCTAGCTAACCTCCAAGACTAACTCCCAATACTTTAGCATAAGAGAAGAAGAGGTGATGCTATAATAACTTGCAAGCTAATGAAGGCCAATACTCTCTCCACATTATTACCTGTTGTTGATCCTGATTCAAGAACTAGAGGTCATGACCTGAAACTTTTAAAGCAGTCTATCCTAACCAGGGTCCTACCTGATTCTTTTCCTTAATGATTAGAACAAAAACAAACTCTCTGAAGATATAGGCACTGTTGACATTTCCAAGCAAAATCTGGATGCTGAGTGGTCCTTCAGGGAGCAGAAACATGACTGGGAAGCTACTGATCATCAAACAACAACTGATCCCTTAACAACACTTTAAACTACTTATTAATCTTCAACTCTGGAGTTTCACAAGGAAAAATCTTTAGACTGCTCCAAGCTGTAACTCAAGGTAATTTAAAGATCATAGCTATTCCACTGTTAATATCCTCACTGCTTCCAATATCCTCACTAATAATACTACCCAGGTAGGTGAGGCTGTCCACTTGATCAATCCTCTTGTTACCTAGCATCACCTCTTCCCCTTCAGTTATTCTTAGTCTCAGAAAATTAATCTTCTTAATATTAATGGAGGAATATATTTCTAGGATTATGTCTGGAACCATCAGGAGGGGGGAGGGGTTGTGCATTGTCAGAAAAGTGACCTTGATTCTAGGAAATAGCATAAAATAGGAAATATAATGTTATAAGCATGTTTCCTTCAGAAGTAGCTAACTAGTGCATATTTACTTTACTTAGATAGGTAGAATGCAAGCACACTACTTAGTGTATGTCTTTATTTTTGGTAATTGTTTAGTTTCATCACAAGCTGTCTAAAGTAGAAACTATGCTGCAAAGCAGAATAGTTTCTATACCACAGAACTTAGAAATGCTAATTCTAGAAGTGCATCCATTTCTGGTTGACCCTCCTTCTCCACAGGGAAAACTAAAATACATGAAGTGGGCAGGGTTTTGAAGCTGAGGGAAAAGTTGCAGTTGTACAATATGAATGAAATTATATTTTAAAAATTAATTACAGTTATCACTGATTATTTTAGTACTTGCGTATTATTCAGAACACACTCAATAAGTGAAGTTAGGTTAGGTATCTTTTATCACTATGCATTCCTTCTTGTAATGTTCCTTCTCATAAGAGTATAAAGTCATGTTGTGTCCCTTGACACACTTTTTTTATGGGCAACAACCCCTTATCCTGGAAAAATATAATTGCCTCTTGTTCAGTAATTGGCAAATCCCAAATCTTCATTTCAAAATCCATTTTCAGACACTATCTTCTATCACTATGCATAGCAAACTAAATTGAATTTTGTCTTTGTGGCTATGAAACCAGTTTTTCTCATAAAATGTACCTGCATAGTACTTTGTTTCACAAAAGAACCTATCTTCACCAGAGATGGATCCTGGGTGGGGCTGGAGGGCCTTAGGCCCCCCAAGATTTTTCTGGTGCCCTCATTTGGATTCCATTCTTTTTTCTTTTTTTACCCTTTTATTGAGTACACTTGTCAATTTGATGAATTATTTGTAGGTGACTTACCCAATTAACAACAAAAAGCAAAGCTTTCCTATGAATGTAAAGAGCAATGTTGGAATTTAAATGAACAAAAATTATTTATCTTCAGCCAGTTCAATATATATCTGCAAAATTGGTATAAAAATCTTTGATTACTGCAAAGATTTTTTAACAAACATGGAACTTTTCCCTATTTCACAAAAGTGGAAACACCTGTTGAAGATAAAAGGGGTATCTTCAACACATTTCATAAACGTGGTAACACAGTTATAGCTATTTGTCTATTCAAAATGACACATTTAAAGTAGCCTTGTAGTTAAAAGTTCAAAATGGATAAAAGTAAAAAATCTGGACGCAAGCATAGAATGGATAAGAGACAAAGACTGATGGCTGAATGTGCAAGGGGGTTGAATGATATTTCCAGATATTTTGGTAAATATCCAAAAATACCTGGTAATCAAAAGGTAAGTTTTGACTAATAATAAACCTCCTCCGCCCTAAAAAAACCATAATTTTAGTTTTGTGACTAATTAAATAGTGAATGGCCCAAGAGGGCTTTTGTGTGAATAGGTCTATCTATCTATTTATTTTAACTATAGAGCTAATTTGGTTCAAATTAGATGAATGAAAGAACTAAAAGCAATTTAGGCCAGGAATAGATACATGAGGTTGGAGGGGGCAACCCTCCTCCTAAGACACTTCTGGCACACTTATTCTGTATTTTTTTATTTTATTAAAATAAATATTTAGTTTGGTGCCCAGCTCAAGTCACATTGGCACCCTTGGTTGAGCATCCCTTTTACCAAGATTTTGCTCATGATCTGTTAGAGATTCAGAAATGAAACTGCTTATACAATCATTTACAAATCATTTTGTCATAAAATTATAAGATAAACCTTGTTTTCATGAAAAATTAATCATATAATAAAACTTGCTAGCTAGATCTTCAACTTCAGAACGTGTTTTCTTTTTATCACTTTTTTTGTGGGCAACAACCCCTTATCCTGGAAAAATATAATTGCATCTTGTTCAGTAATTGGCAAATCCCAAATCTTCATTTCAAAATCCATTTTCAGACACTATCTTCTATCACTATGCATAGCAAACTAAATCGAATTTTGTCTTTGTGGCTATGAAACCAGTTTTTCTCATAAAATGTACCTGCATAGTACTTTGTTTCACAAAAGAACCTATCTTCACCAGAGGTGGATCCTGGGTAGGGCTGGGGGGCCTTAGGCCCCCCAAGATCTTTCTGGTGCCCTCATTTGGATTCCATTCTTTTTTCTTTTTTTACCCTTTTATTAAGTACACTTGTCAATTTGATCAATTATTTGTAGGTGATTTACCCAATTCACAACAAAAAGCAAAGCTTTCCTATGAATGTAAAGAGCAAAGTTGAAATTTAAATGAACAAAAATTATTTATCTTCAGCCAGTTCAGTATATATCTGCAAAATTGGCATAAAAATCTTTGATTGCTGCAAAGATTTTTTGACGAACATGGAACTTTTTCCTATTTCACAAAAATGGAAACACCTGTTGAAGATAAAAGGGGCATCTTCAACACATTTCGTAAATGTGGTAACACAGTTATAGCTATTTGTCTATTCAAAATGACACATTTAAAGTAGCCTTGTAGTTAAAAGTTCAAAATGGATAAAAGTAAAAAATCTGGACACAAGCATAGAATGGATAAGAGACAAAGACTGATGGCTGAATGTGCAAGGGGGTTGAAGGATATTTCCACATATTTTGGTAAATATCCAAAAATATCTGGTAATCAAAAGGTAAGTTTTGACTTATAATAAACCCCCTCCACCCTAAAAAAAAATCCATAATTTTAGTTTTGTGACTAATTAAATAGTGAATGGCCCAAGAGGGCTTTTGTGGGAATAAGTCTATCTATCTATTTATTTTAACTATATAGCTAATTTGGTTCAAATTAGATGAATGAAAGAACTAAAAAAGCAATTTAGGCCAGGAATAGATACATGAGGTTAGAGGGGGCAACCCTCCTCCTAAGACACTTCTGGCACACTTATTCTGTATTTTTTTTTATTTTATTAAAATAAATATTTAATTTGGTGCCCAACTCAAGTCACATTGGCACCCTCAGTTGAGCAGCCCTTTTACCAAGATTTTGCTCATGATCTGTAAAAGATTCAGAAATGAAACTGCTTATATAATCATTTACAAATCATTTTGTCATAAAATTATAAGATAAACCTTGTTTTCATGAAAAATTAATCTTATAATAAAACTTGCTAGCTAGATCTTCAACTTCAGAACGTGTTTTCTTTTTATCTTTTTTGACATAATTGTTTTGTTCTCTTTCTTTTGAGCCTGTAGATTTAGGGTATTGTGTCAAAGCTTCAATGATGGGGTATGCAAGGCAACTTACAACATTAATTTTTGTTAAGGAGTAGTTTGTTTGAACTGCCCCTGTCCACTCCCCATTCAAAAAAATTCTTAATTTTAGTTTTGTGACTAATGAAATAGTGAATGCCCCAATAGGGCTTTCATGTGATAAATCTGTCTATCTATTTATTTTAACTATACAGCTAATTTGGTTGAAATTAGATGAATGAAAGAGTTAAAAGCAATTTAGGCCAGGAACAGATCCATGGGGTTGGGGGGGGGAGACCCTTCCCCCAAGATATTTCTGGTACCCTTATTCTGTTCTTCATTCTTTTTTTTAATTTTTTTAAATAAACTTTTTAATTTGGTGCCCACCTTCAAGTCACATTGGCACCCTTGTTCCAGTGGCCCCCTTACCCAAGATTTTGCTCTTGATCTGCTAGAGATTTGGACATGAAAATGCTTGCACAACCAGTTTACAAATCATTTTGTCATAAAATTACAAGTTAAACCTTGTTTTCAGAAAAAATTAATCATAGAATTAAACTTGCTTGGTAGATCTTCATCTTCAGATTGTGTTTTCTTATTTTCTTTTTTTGGCAGATTTTTTTTATTCTCTTTCTTAAGAGCCCATTGATTCAGGGTATGGTTTCTGGGAGTCATTGATAGGAGTATGATAAGGATGGGTCATGGGAGGGGAGACATCATAAAGGGGGTTTTTGCAAAATGTTTGGGACATTTGAGTTTGCTGTGTGGGATTTGGGAGAGCTAATTCACATGCCCTATCTTATTGAGCTGCCTGACTGTAGTAAGATGCAGGGTAGAATGCTATCTTCTTAGGACAAAGTTCTAGTAGAATGTTGTCTGAACATAATGTTGAAGTTAGAAACTACCCAGATTGATAAGGTCAACATAGGCTGGCTAATTCACAAGTATCTCAAGCTCTATTGTCCCTGCAAGACAACTTGGAAGACTATTTTTTCATTGCCCTTGTCTCCCTCCCTTTTGTCATTGACTACCCTGATATTACCCCCATATTTTGTTTATTATTACCCTGAAATTATGGGGGATAAATAGATAATGACCATATCAATGTCTGTCTCATTGTATATTATTTTGTCTACCATAGCTACAGTTTATTTGATAGAAGCACATTTCTGGGGACCCATCTGCAAAACATAAGTGATCACCTGCTACAAAGCTTGTGGAAAATTTTAGGACTGCAAAAAACCCAAATTTCCCAGTTGGGAACACTTTTGGTTAACTGATACTACATCCTTCTTTTTGTAGATATGTTGGTGCAATTGTTCCATAGATTTGAAAAGTGGTGATAATAGAAGAACAAAATGCTAAAACAAGAGGTTTCAACCACTTGCCTTCCCTGGTATTCCATTAGAAACAAATAGATTTTAAAAACTTTCTTTCTTCCATATTTCAAAAAATCCATAGAACCAAACTAAACCAAATTCAAGTGTGTTAGTCATAAAAATTTACAGTAAGGTTTTCCCAGATGGGAATGCTGGATGCTATTGGTTAAGTTAGAAATTATTAAAGCACATATTTAAACAGCATTTTGACCATCTCTTGGCAAAATGCCTTAAATTGAGATAAGGCAGAACACCTAAAACCATCCATTTCTGAAGTGAATGATATCATCACAAGAAAACACTGTATCTCTTCTTAGGGTGTATTTTTGAGAATATTGTTCTTATTTTTCACTGCTTAACAGGGAATTTTACAAAGAAAAAATGACCTAACTGGTTCTAACAGAAGGAATGCTCAGAATTGATAATTTAGGACTTGATTGAGTGCTGAAGGTCAATATACTGATCAAACAGAATTAATGAAACATAAGAAAGGTAAGAAATGTAGAGAAAGGTATATCTAGTAGAAAATGGAACTATTTTACATCATAGTATTAATACTTTGTTATAATGTACATGACATTATTTCCATGTTTTGGTTCTGGTTCCAATCAAGGAATCCTCAAAAAAAGGAGCCCTTGACACAAGTAAAAACTAAATATTCCCTTGCTTGTCAAGGAACATTGCCAAAACATTTTCTAGCTGACAAAGCAACAAGGCACAACCACCACATTTCAAGCACTGCTCAGATATTCCTCAACAACCAGGTGTGCAATTGGTTTTCAGTGTCTTTATAGAAAATACTGGAATCTTAAATCAAGGGGTTGCTTTACAATTCTCTACCTCTTGTAAGAACAGTTGTATATCCACTATTAGAAATTAGAGATTTCTTTATTAATTGATTTTTTTTATCTAACTCTAAAGAAAAAAATAAAAATTAGTCTGGTTTACTCATTTATAAAGTGTCAATGATGCCATAGTAATTTATCCTTAATCCTTAATTTGCACTTCAGAGCAATAAGGTTCAATGAATCTGTTTTGCTATTTTCATCATATAGAATCTGCTTCTGTCTTGTTAATACATATTTTACTGCCATAGGAAAATATTATTGGCTTTCAAAGAGGTTTCTTTGTCATTTTACATTAGCACCAATCAGATTCACATAAACAAACTGGCTTGACAAAAGCATTATCTTCATCCCTCTATCATTATATTTAAATCATATTGGCACCCTTGGTCCAGCACCCTCTCCAAGATTTATGTCTAGATCTACCCCTGATCTTTACTTATTGAGTGTATTCTGAATAATACACAAGTATCATAATTTCTGTATAGTAGGAAGTCAAAACATAATTAAAAAACTCATGTATCCATTAATGTTCATATTGAAGATGGTTCATATTCACTTTCTAGTTTAAACTAGCCAGCTGTTTGTGAACAAGACAAATTTCCAATTTTGCTTACAGGTAACATTACCTATAGAGCAAGGTGTATTACTCCATGAGCCCTGTGGGCAGCAGGGCAAGGTCTATATTCTATATTTATTAAATATAGAATACAGACCTTGCCCTGCTGCCCATGGGGCTCATGGACTAATATGCTTTGCTCTATAGGTAATGTTACCTGTAAGCAAGCATACTTTATGCATTTTTAGTTTGCTCCATGGGGGAGAAGGGTCCACCAAAAATAGATGCACCTCTAGAATTAGCATTTCTAAGTGCTGTAGTATGGAAACTGTGCTGCTTTGCAGCATAGTTTCCAGTTTAATCAGCTAGTGAAAAAAAACAATTACCTTATTTTCTTTCCAAATATGTTAATCAATTGCTTATCAAATTTAATAGGCTATTAAGCCCTTAAAGTGACACCCTGTCCCTTCTTATTCACAATGAAAACCATCCCAAAAACTAATTTAGTACTTACTTATAACAACATCAAAAGGGCAATTCTTCAAATAACACCCCTCTTTTACTACAGCTCTAAAACTAGGCTACCCTCTGGATCTGCCTCAAAGTTTGAAGCTATAGCCTAGAGCAAACTGTCTCCTGATTTTATCCATCAGGAGGGGAATAAAGTATACCAGAACACTTTAAGGAACAAAATAGGCTGAATAATTATTTATGGCTGTTTTAAGGTAGTTCCCAGAAATTTTTCAACTATTTATTAAGAAATTTTTCAACTTAAAGGGCACAGACAAAATTTGTCATGCAATTAATTATAATATATAAAAAACAGGTTACCATATAAACAAATTTGCTGTTTTTTTCACATTGCCATTATGAACTGAGTAAACTGTTGACAAGAAATAAGTTTTACAAAAATGCAGACGAGCAAAATTTCGTATGTGATCTAAGCTACAGCCCACATATTAGTGGGGGGAGGGCATGGCAGCATCAGTTATTATCCTCGGAAAGAACATTAAAAGCAGAATTCAATAGTAGGCTATTTTAGTCTAACCAACTTACAAATTTTATTCGCTAAATTCGGCTTTTACTTCTTCTTGAACTGAATGGTTAAGCATACGATCGTTTCACAGAGGCCAAAAGGTTAACACTTGCTAAGTATTTGGAGCGGAAATTCTGGCTAATTTATTGATTTCCGGAAATTTTCACTACTTCATTCAAAATTTCATGTATTAAGAAAATTTTCTTGTACTTTTGTTGTATTTTTTCTTCATAGGCCTATGGTTTTGCTAAAACCTGCAATGTAAGTTTTGAAGAAAGTAACTTTCGTTTTTCCTTTCGAAAAAACGGAATTGTGGGCGAACTAACCAAATTACAAATTCACATCTTTACGAAAAGTCTATCTCCTATCCCACAGCACCAACACTTAAAATTTCTGCTGTTTCTTTCAGGTTAATTTTTTTTCAGGTAATTTTGTAACTTTGCTAAATAGGTCCAATAATTATTGAGTTTTGAAGCTAGGGCAGTTCTGCAGGACAGTTCAGCCTTTGCATACTAGCTGAATTACATGGCTGGTGAACCTGCAATCATTGAGAAGGTAAATCTCAGTATCTTTTCAATGTTTACAGGCTGGGAAAGGGGTACTGGATCTTTGAAATCCATTTTTAAAGGGATGTACCTCATTACCTTGTACTTCACTTCACTGATAGTGAAAGTTGCATGTTAACAATCAGAGCAAAGCATACTAGTAGTGTTAAGGTCAATTTTTGGTACAGCGAAGTCACCTTCGAGTGCAAATTTTAGTAGGAAGGGTAAACCGTCCAAAATTTTTTATTTATCCTCGAATGAACAAAGGATGTAATTTATGACAGCCTGAAAAAATGATACCAAAAGTATAGTACCTTAAAAGGTACCACAGGCAATAGGAGGAAATGAAGAGTTCGTATTATTTTCGTTCAGGGTGAAGAAACAATGTTCATGGCAAGATAGGTAGGTAGCAACTAAAAACAAAAGGTTTGTTTTGGCGCTCATTTCACTAGGTGTCTGATCAAGTCGAAGGCTTGTCTATAGTTTGTAACGGCAAAATCTACGAAGCATTTGCCCTTTTCTAGCCATGATAGTATATCATCCTTCAGCTTGAGGACATACACTGAGGTTTTGGAGCCAAGAAGGTATACGCATTGATAAGAGTCTAACTGGAACTCTATCTTGTTCAAAGGTAGCCTTGAAATGAATGACTCTATGACTTACACCATACATGAGATTAGCGAGATTAGTGTCAAATCGTCAAAAAACTATGGAGATGATTTTTTAGGTATCACTTTACTGTATGACTTTTTCTACGAATTTGGAAATTTGTGGAGAGTCAGTTAAAGTTTAATGACACTTCTAAAAGAGTCGCTATGGATAAAAGCAAATTTGCGTAGAAGTCTCACAGAGAAACGGCTAGTATACGATGAGCTCTTAGGTCCAAATTTGACTAGTTGGTGAGAAATTTCTCAAGGATCCACTGGCAGTCAGTCACTACACTTTCCCGATTTTTCGAGAGCTTGTACAAGTCCTTGACTCGTAGAGCCCGGGAAAATGGTACACATACCAGTGAAGAAACTATCCAGTACTCACATCTGACGCTGTCAAATAAAAGTCGTCTTCTGTAAGAATCTGCAGGTCAGGGTCTCAGGTTTTGCCGGTCAGCTTTTTTACTGAATCGTGCCCTTTTTTTCAGTTGGTAAACAAACATGGTTCAGTTGCTAAACAATTTCTTGGTTTTGCGGCACAGGGCAATGACTTCATTGCGCAAACTCTTATCATGAGTTTAAGACCGCTGTTTTATAAAAGCCTTGCCTTCAGTTGCTATCCATCGGTGATTAGAGGAACAACTTCTATAAAGTATTTTTTGGGATGTGTTCCTCGTGCTTTTTGTACAGCATCGAGTTTAGATTTTCGCTTTTTCTCTCCAAGGCTTATTCATTAATTACTGTTGAGAAATCACACTGACTCATTCATTGTTCAAAAATCTAAATGTTTGTATCAGTGTCAGGGCTTACTACAACTGGTGCGTGCTTAAGGGCTTCTACAGGAGTTTTTGCCTCCCAGATGAGAGTACAATGGTCTGATTTTGCCAAAGATTTTTTTGCATTGGGAATTTTGGTAGAAGCATTCAGCATTTGTCAAAATTAAGTCTAGTTTACCACCAGCAACTCGAGTATCGGTTTCGACAACTTCTTTCCAACCTAGGATGTAAGTCAAATACTGCTTATTCGTCTGAATGAAATCTCCGCATACAATAATGGTGAGGCAGCTGAACTTAGTTTGGCAAAACTTTACCCCCTTTTGTATTAAAGAAAATTTTATGTTTTTTTTTGCACTTTCTGGGTAGTAGATGACTTCCAAAGAAAGGCAGGAGAAGTGTTGGGGTAGTCCTTTAGATTTTTTGTAAGCCCATAAGGACTCATGGGCATGGTCTTCAAGTTGGGCCGTCCTGGCTAAGTGGTGGGCGCGGTGGTGTGAGAATACTTTGTCCTAGGGGCACGGGTTCAATCCCAGTTGCGACCAGTTATTTGATTTGGAACAGGGGTCAGTGGTGTCACTCTGTAAGCTCAGCCAGAGTCGACCCATCTCTAAATGGTTACCTGAAGAAATCTGGGGATGGTAAGCAGGAAAGTTGTGTGAAAGCATAGGATGGTTGGCCCCCATCCCCTCATGGTATGATTTTCTTAGTGGTAAAACTTGAGATAATACAAGCTTGTTCAGTCACGTTCCAGTTTTCTGCAACAGCAAAAACTGAGTTTTTTGGTAAGCAGGAAGGGTGTGTGAAAGCATAGGATTATTGGCCCCCAGCGCCTCATGGAACTTTCTGGCAGAAGGGCCATGAAATGGAGATCAGCACCGCCGGTTTGAACCTTAAGGGTCTAGTGCCGTCTTATTTACTTACTTTTACTTTCTTCAAGTTGTGGCAAGAACCTGTGGGGAGTGCTATTTCTATAGAATATTGGCACGCCATCATAATTACGACTGCGAGCTTTGTCTTGTCGTATGATTTTCTTAGTGGTAAAACTTGAGATAATACAAGCTTGTTCTGTCACGTTCCAGTTTTCTGCCACAGCAAAAACTGAGATATTATTCTGATGCAAGACTGTTTCCAGTTCATCCATTTTTTCGAGAATGATCGGATGCTGCTTAGTAATATTTTCGGAATAGCTCTCAGGATTGAGGAAAGTTATGACGTCGCAATAAAGGAGGTGGAAGATGCCAACAATTAATCAGTGGCATAGTGGTATTTGATTGCAGCTTCTAGGGAAAGCCCAAACCGAATCATGTTACTAATAGCTGGTCAGACCAAGATTAATAAACTAAATCAGTTTCATAATAGCTCTCTGGTGAAAGCTATCATCAACAGCAAGTAGGTACGTGAAAGTTCGTTCTGTTAAGGTTTAAAATATCAAACTAAAGGCTGATTCCTACATCTGTTTTGATAATTTTTCTTATTTAGGATAAGCTTTTATTTCCTTAAGGATAGAAAATCACAAGGCCTATTAGGTCAAATCGATCTTTTTGTACCAGCATACACAACAATAAATCCAGACGAAATTATTTACATAAGATAATATCAAGTATATACCATGAATTCAAAAGACTACAGATAATTCATAAAATTCCTCCCAAAATTCAACAATTAGGAAACGTCAAAGATAATGAAAAATACATAAAACGAACAGAACATAGCAAATATACGTTAAATTTAAAGACAGATTCAAAAGTCTCAAAAAGAAAAATATTTTTGATGTGCGGAGGACCGAGATATACTTATAAAAAATGCCCTTTTAATCCCACCCCTACTTTGTTGCATAGTCTAGCTCTACCTACTGAATTTGGGAAAATAATGAGTATGGGAAGAAGCTTGCTGCCCTCCATACGCTTTTGACTATTAGGGAAGGCAATAGAACTATAATTTTCGATACTACTTCTATCCGAAGTGTCCTGTTATAAGAGAAATGTAAGAAACAGTACATAGTGCCTACATCGCTCTTTACTTAGGCAGCGCAATTACACTGCCTATGATCTTCGGGCTATTTTTGGAATAGATGTTATATCAGATACTTTTTGGAAGATACGACGTGAGGGGGGAGGGGTAGCTGTCCTCCAAATCTTAATGAGGGTACTAGAGCTTCTGATTCCCAATCCAATAAGACCCTTCTGAGGTTCATACAACCACGCTTTCTATAAAAACCTTATATATCCCCCAGGCAAAACTTACAACGTTTTTCCTGAAGATTGTGGGTGGAAGGGGTTGTAATCCTCTGTGACCCAATTTCCAAACCTTTCAAATATGCTGACCAAAATGGCTGTCTCAAAATTTTAATTTGATGTGTTTGAGGAAATTATGAGCATGGGGAGAAGCTGGTTACCCCCCCCCCCCCCAAGCACTCTCAACTTTTAAAAAGGGCACTAGACCATTCAATTTCCAATAAAATGAGCCCCTTTTGAAGTTTGCGACAACTCCTTCTAAACAAAGTATCCTGGTCTAAAGAAACAAAAATACAAATAATTAATGCATTGTGCCTACAATACTCTTTTCTTAGGTAGCGCTGACGTGCTGCATATGATCAACAAAACTATCTTTAAATGTTTTTAAAAATTGCCAAAAATCAAGTAAAAATATAAGTTTTCTCAACTTATAGTAAGGAACAATATCAAAAATTCAAATGAGCAGAAATTATTACGTCTATTAGGAGGGTTGCCTTTTTTCTCAATACCTCAATCTTTATTTTAAAGTTTGACTTTTTACCCCAACTTTTTATTTTTGAAACAAAAGGGACATTTAATTAGAAAAAAAAGTTGTTTTTTTAATTTCTCAAAACGCTGTAGAGGTAGAGCTAATGAGAAGGGGGAACCATGTAAGAATGTCCTCATATGCGTAAGAATTTCTGTTCGTTTCAATTTTTAATGTTGATCAGTACTTTCAGTTGAAAAAATTGTTTTTCTAATTTTGTTTTTAATAAAAATGGCACAATATATATCATTATACTGTTAATATATACTGTTATATTTACCGATAGCAGTAAATACTGTTATCTATTTATATTATTCAAACCAATAACCTTTGCATAAATGTCTTAGAAAAATTATTTTTCAGGTCGTAAGGTTTTAAAACCGAGCTTGTTTTTTCCAAAAGAGTTCGTGGTAACGAACTATTGAGCAACTTGGCTCAATAGTAACCGAAACACTTGAAAGTGGAATTTTGATACCAATAGTTACATCAAAAGAATCGCATTTTTATGCTGATTGTAATAAAAGATTCATCAATTTAGTCTTACCCATCAAAAGTTGCAAGCCTAAGAAAATTTGTGTTATTTTAGAAAACAGGAGGAAACACTCCCTAAAAGTTATAGAATCTTAACAAAAATCACACCATAAGATTTAGCCCACCAGAAAACTCTACTATAGAAGTTTCTAGCTCCTATGTACAAAAATGTTGAATTTTGTATTTTTTGCGGATGTGTGTTTATGTTTTTTTTCCAGGGGTGATCCTAGAATTTTGCGAAAGGGCTCGTTCTAACGGAAATTAAAAGTTCTACTGCCCTTTTTAAGTGACCATAAAAATTAAAGGGCAGCTAGGCTCCCTTCCACACTCATTTTCTCCCAAACTCACCGGATAAAATTTTTTAGATAGCCATTTTGTTCAGTATAGTCGAAAAACCTAATAACTATGTCTTTGGGGACGACTTAATCCCCAGAGTCCTTGGGGTAGGGGCTACAAGTTACAAACTTTGACCAATGTTTACATATAAAAATGGTTATTGGGAAATGTATAGAGGTTTTAAGGAGCAGCAATAAAACTTAAAACGAACAGAAATTATTATATGTATAAGGGCATTCGTCTCCTCGTTAATACCTTGCTCTTTACGCTAAAGTGCTTTTAGTAATTTCAATTATTTATTCTACGGCCTTTGTTATTCAGGGGTCATTCTGAAAGAATTGGGACAAACTTCTAGCTTTAGTGTAAAGAGCGAGGTATTGATGAAGGGATGAACCCCCTCATATACGTAATAAAAGCATACGAATATAGAAGTTCGTTACGTAAGCCACATATATTTACTACTAATAAAAATGTTCGTAAAAATAAAAGGTTCAAGTTACATTTATGTAATAAAGTCTGGAGGGCAACTAGGCCTCTTCCCCCACCCCCTTTCTTATCAAAATCGTCAGATTTTAACTATGAAAAAGCCATTTAGCCAAAAAAATTAATATACAAATTTTGTTTTAATTATACATGTGCGGTGAGCCAAAATCAAACATAAATTAATTCAAAAACGTTCAGAAATTAAATAAAAAACACAATTTTTCAACTGAAAGTAAGGTGTGACATTAAAACTTAAAACGAACAGAAATTATTCCGTATATGAAAAAAACCTGTCCCCTCCTCAATGTCCCGCTCTTTACGCTAAAGTTTTTTATTGTTTTAAAAAGTAGAAGAGTCAAAGAGTCAAGCTTTAGTGTAAAGAGCCAGATGTTGAGAAGGGGTCAGCCCCTTTCATATACGGAATAATTTATGATTTGTTTTAATGTCGCTCCTTACTTTCAGTTGAAAAAACTTGTTTTTTATTTAATTTTACAAGGAATAAGAATCCTTTGGTGGCGCGGTATTTTTGTTCTAACAGGGCAACACTGTTGGCTTCCCGTTGAAGCTTCGAGGAAAGAAGGAGATTACTTCTAGCGGAAAGAAACTTGCTTAAGGCTACTAATAATGGAAGTGGATAAAGATTGTATGGCAAATCACATATTCGAGACACCATTATGTAAGTGACAGCATTAAAATTCAAGACAGGATATCATAAGCTAATAATATCGATGAACTGTTTAAAGCAAATCTTATTATAGCCTGGGAGATGAAAGGTGCCTGCCCAAAAGTATTACTGATTTTCTCATGGATAATTAGCCTATATTGTTTGAGTCAATTTACCCATATGGTCCTATAGTATAGAAGAGAACAATAGCGATTAGGAAGGGTTGTATTGCCACCAGCTACTACATTAACCTTAAATTGCTGGGATCAGGCAGCCTGAGTAGGCAAGGCTAGGATGGAAATCCACAGGATTTCCAGGAAATCTAGGATGGAAGGCTAGGAAATCCACATCAGATTTTCAAAGGTTAGGACCCTTTAGAGGGAGGAGTGAAGTTAGGTATTTCATAGTAGCCTACTTGAAGTTAGGTATTTCACTTTGTCAGACATATGCTACTTTAGCCTTTAGACCTACCCCTGAAAGTTTCATTTTCCTAATCTAACCCCTTTCCAAGATAGTCAAAAGTAGCTAAAGTAGAATTTTACCATTTGCTTTTTTTGTTTTCATTATCTGTTAATCAATAGCCTAGCATTATAATCCTTGATGGTAAAGTTTTAGACAAGCTACTTTTTGCTTTTTTTGGAAAGTGGTTAGGTTTGTAAAATGAGACCTTGAGGGATAGATCTACATACCAAATTATGTCCTGGGAGAATATTTGAAATACCTGTCTCAACTCAATCTCCCTCTAGAGAGCAATGAACTTTGATGATATTAAAAAATCTTATTTTATAAAAGTAGAACTTTCAAAATAGATCTTCTGCTTTAACAAAATAGCTTAGGGCATGCAAGAAAAGTATTTTCAGCTTCCAACTTAGCTCAATATTAATTTATAAGGTTCCAAAGATCTGCATATTCATTTCCTAAATATAGAAAAAAAATCCATTGAAATTCTAAATTCTTATAGGCTAACAGGAATTGCTTTTTCAGAACTAAATCCACACTAAAAACTAAAAATTATGGTATAATGTGTTTTTTTTCAAAATTTCAACAGGTAAAGACCTGTTAAATAGGCTAGACACATTTGTAATTCATAGCAATCAAAAGAGCTTTAAATTTGTAGCTTGGCAATACCCTCCCAGAGTAGCCTGTATTTTTGGCATGGATTCATTAATGAAAGTTTTGTTTTCCTAGCCTAACTGAGATAGCAAAAAGTAGATCATGTAGTATTTCACCAACAAATGAACACATAGGCCTATCTGTGACCTTTTTTCTGAACAAAAATATAAAGTTCCACATTTTTGCTAATTGGAGCTTGATACCTCTACAGTACATTTCTCTAATATGCTGAATCTGATGGCACAATTTTCATCAAGATTCCTTGACTTTTTGGGGGTGCATCCCCTCTGTTTGAAAATTTGTCAATTTTCAGGCCTGTAGCTTTAGATAGGCAATTTTAAACTTGATAAATTTTATTTATTTGGAATCAGCATGTACAGCTAATTCTTTAGATGTGTCTATTGATATTATAATTTTGGTTTTTAGAGTTTTACTTACTATTGAGGCAAGCCACTCCTTTCTTACAGTTTGTTACCATAAACTGTTTGAAATGGGGGTGTATTTCACTGTACCATTAAGACTTGTCATGACTTGTATTGTTTCTGTCAAATCCATATTAAGGTCTCTTTTTTGAAGTATAAGGTATTGGTTCTCCTAGCTAGATGAATATCTGTTTGAAGAGGTGCAGTTTCTTCTTCCACTCTATTTAACAACTAAGTTGTTTAGCTTCAAGAAAAATGTTCATCTTCCTACATTTCCAATGTATCAATATTTTATAAAGTCACATGCTGATGGTATCCTTAATAAGTAAACTACTGAATGACTTTCTAAAATGAAACAAATCAGGATAAGTATCTTAAACCTTGGTCTTATATTTAATTATATATTTATTTACCTGAAATTACACTTGCCAACAATAAGGACAAGTCCTGGGAACACTAGTCACTGATGATGATAATTCAAATTGTTAGGTGCATCCTATATTGTGAGCCAAGGTTTCTTGCACCAGTCTTTGTCAACTGCAGACTTGATGACTTCAACACTAGACAACATAATAACATTCTGGCTAAGGGAGTTCCATAGGCTGACTACATGGTTAGAATAGAATTTTTTTTGCAGCCTGGTGTTAGCACATTTTCAATAAAGCTTTAAGGGTTGACCTCTAGTACTTTGTGAACTGACTATCTAGAACAGGTTGAGGATCACATTACAATCATGTACTAACTTGTATGTCATTATTGCATCTCATCACCTCTGTCCATAGATGAGAGATAGTAGTTTGAGCTTATTTAATTGGGTAGAATATGTAAAATGTTGAAATCCGTTTATGCATTTAATTATACATTTCTGCACAAGTCTAGAGTTGTCTTGTATCACTCTTGTTTACTGGATTAACAACACACATCCCAAATTCCAAGTTTGGTCTGATCAGGCCATTTAAGAGCTTGGTGATTGCAGTTGGAGATCTACTGCTGAATGTTCTTTTATTAAACCAAGAGTTTGGTTGGCACTGGCTACTACATACTGTCATGTTTTGAACCATCACTGGATTCCATAAAATACTGGCACAAAGAATTATTTGCTCCAAGATGAATGACTGCATTTCTGAATATTAAATTCTATCTGCCAGGATTTTGCCCACTTTGACAATGCATCAAGATCAGCCTGGAATACTATAGCACTTTTAGGGTCATGGACAAGACCAATTATTTTAGAATCATCTGCATATTAGTAAATTTTATTCTCTATGATTGAAGCTCCACTTTTTACATCCACTGATTCTGAGAAGAAGGTTGATCTATTGTCTCCAAATACCATCACTTCCTGCTTTCTATTGGTAAGAAGCTCCATTATCCAGTTGACAACATCATCATGGATGCCCATTGCACACAGTTTAGTGTGCTAGCTAAATGCTTTTGCTAGGTCCAGTAATAAAATGCCAACAGGAGATCCCTTATTCATAAGTTTTGAGACATGCTTATATGTGTTGATGAGGTTAGTGTCAACTGATTGATCAGGACAAAGGCTATATTGATTAGGTGATAGTAGATTTTTAGCATTTAAATGAAACATAATGGCTGAAATTACTATACATTTGAGTAGTTTCCCAATTGCTGAGGTAAGACAAATGGGTGAATAATTGTTAGCTTCATTTCTATTGCCCCCTTTGTGTACAGGCATTATGTGAGCATCCTTCCAATCTTGTGGAATGTATTTAGCATTAAGAGACTTCTGGAAAAGTAGAGTGAGAGTTTGCAACAATGCTGCATATGTCTTATGTAGTAGCCAGGGGGGGGGTTACTCCATCTGGTCCCATAGATTTATTTGGGTTAATCTTCATCAATTGGGATTCTACATCAGATTTAGTTATATTAATGGGTGCCATGCAAATTTTATACTTGGAGGATTTGGAATCAGGGACAGTAAATACCAAGATGAACTGCTTATTTAATGTATTGGCAATCTCCCTTGGGTCACAGATCTTAGAGCCATCTAGTAGAAGTTGTGTAACAGAATGCCTACCAGGGTTACCAGATGATGTGTACCTCCAGAATTTCTCAGAGTTAGTTTTGGCTGCTATTGATTTCCTCATAGTTTTTGGCTGTTTTTCAAGTAAGATTTTGCAGTTAGTTGTGTCTGTTTGTATTTTGTGTAATAATCCTCCTGGTTGCATTTATTTATGTAAAGCTTCCAGTATTTCTTTTTTCTGTTCCTGACATTTTAATTTCTTTTTTATATATGGGAGGGTTATTAGTTTCCTTGTCCAATTTACAGAAGAGTGATTTTAAATAGCTCCCAATAATATTCTTGTCATAGTTGACCATGACTCTTCTACATGCATTCATTCAATAAAACCCCAATCTCTATGTGTCAATTCATGACAAATTAGACTGTAATGAGTATACATATGTTTCTTAAATTCTGATCTATATGGGTACAGTCTAAAGCTGCAACCTCTGACAATGTGATCACTTGCTCTATATGGTGGTAGGGGGTCAATATTCAGTATAGATTCTTGGTCCTTCACTAGCAAAACATCAATTAATGAAGGGTTTTGACCTTCTCTATATCTAACTAGGAAGCTAAAAACCTGATACAAGGAGTGATTAAACAGACATTCCAGAAATGGTTTAATAAGACTGTTTTCTGAGAATCCAGACCCATTGACCCACTGAATATACAGGAAGTTGAAGTCACCAACAATAATTTTATTGCCTTCATGCTTCATTTTATTGTCAATTGTTGCACTAACAACAAGAAGGGACAGCTTGAGGCTGGGGAAACTGGGACTTCTGTACATTCAATCTATATGAAAGGGCACAAAAGATAAGAGAACTGAAATCCACACTTGTTCAACATATGACACATAGTATTGAATTAATATCAATGTCATCAACCTACCTTTAGAGAGCTTTGAATTCATACAGCCATTCCTCTTCCTCCTACATTAGATAAGTTGGTGACTAAAGTGTAGTCAGGATTTGCAAGGCATTTGACAAGGTTCCTCACCATCAGCTGTGCTCCAAAATATCTGCTGTTGGCATCAATCAGGATGTTGTAGACTGGCTAATGAAATTCCTTACAAAGTGCAAGCAGAAGGTTTGCTTATTTGCTACAGATGGGCAACCAATTTACTCTGACAAGGCTGAAGTAATGAGCAGAGTACCACAAGGTACTGTACCTGGTCCAACTCTCTTTCTGATTTACATTAGTGACATATTTAACCATATAAACAATGGCATGCACCTGTTTTCTGATGATGCCAAACTCTTTGGTATTGCATCCCCAAAGCATCCAGCATGACATAGAGGAGCTACAAGATTGGACCCTAAACTGGCTTCTCCAATTCAACACAGGCAAATGCTCTTTATTACGCTTTGGACCTAATAACCCAATGGCTAACTACATGATCTATAACCCCACAACAAAAGTAAGAGGGCAATTAGAGAGCAGAGCAGAAAAAAAGGGATCTTGGTGTCATCATTGATGATAAGTTTAAATTTCATAGCTATGTTCAGCATGTTGTTTCTGTGCAAGCTCCAGCCTTGGATTACTAAAATGGGCTATTAATAGCAGAAAGGAATCTACGTTTATGAAACTATACCAATCTCTCATCAGACCCTATCTTGATTTTGGTACATGTCTTGCAGGTCCTTCTTATTGACAAGATTTGAGGGTCATTGTAAATGTACAGAGACAAACAACAAAATGGGTAAGAAGTCTTCCATCAACCTCATATAAGGACTGCCTCAGGTACCTCAAGCTACCTACTTGCACAGCAATGTGATGCTTACTTACAAGCTGCAAATGAAAAGTCAGCAATTTTCGGCAGCAATCTCAGTTCTAGCCAGCATAACGCAAGAAGACACTCCAAGAAGCTACCAAAGTCAAGCTCCCAATCAAGAACTTGCCAATCATTCTTTTTGAGAAGAGTCATAAACCACTGGAATTAACTGAAAGATTTAACTGTCAGTGCTCCCTCCATCCAGTCCTTCAAAAACCAACTTGACAAGGAGTAGGAGAAGGAGGAATGGAGATTTGACTGGCAGTCATCAATCCAAGAGCGCTACAGGTCTGGAAGGCCTTAAAGCTCTCAGATGGATTAAGGTAAGGTGAATCTGGACCTGAATATCTCTAAGAGGGGTTTTATTCCACATAGGTTTTATCTTGCAAAAAGCATACACCTCTGCTTTTTCTGTTGAGAGTGTATATTTTATTTCACGGAAATTTGATGTTAAACATTCTATATTACTAAGCACAACTTTTAGACCATTGCTTGTCCAATGCTTGCCGCTTTTATTCTGGCTATGTGTGTCATTATTTGGGTCATTAGATACTTCAGATTCAATGCTGCCATTATTGGAACTATCACTAATGACAACACTTTGTTCAGAGGGAGTACTGTTTATTGATCTTGCACTGTAAGATAATCAGCTTGATTCATCAGTAGAACTTATTTCAGTATTAAGAGGTGCAAGGCTATTTAGACTATTTACATGTCTTTGCGAGTTGTTTAGATTTTGTCCATTGTAGCTAGTGCTGCAATGGTGGGCAAGTTTTTTATAACAATTTTATTGTTAATCTTATGAATAAGAATAAGATAATAAGATTTATTCATCTTATGAATAAATCTCCTTTGCCATTGGCACACTGTCCATGAAACTCTTCATACAATTTTGCCCTCTTTATATGATCAGATTTAGAGACATCATTTCTAAAGGGAATCTGGCTAGTTCCTTTTTGCTCATACGGTTTTTGCAAGATCAGTTTCTTGATTCTCAGTTCATCCACCAAAAAAATAATGGGACTTGTCTTGCAAGGGTTACTTTCATTTTGGGTGCTGTTGGGGCTAGCAAGGCAACAGACATTTGTTATAGCTACCTGCTGCAGGCCATATTTGTTCCAATAAGAAGTCACAAATAACTTTCTCATCATTTAGCAGCAGTAACACTCCAAATGCTAGAATTTTTAATCTACATCTTTGCTTATCTCTGTCATCTGCAATTAAGTTTCTCACATGGCTTTCTAGTTGTTGATTCATTTCAGATTTTAGGGATTCAAGTGGAGAATCAACTAGCTTTTGTAATAGAGCAGGATCAACTGCAGTACTAGAAGTTTGTTCAAGTGCAGAAACGTGAGTTTAAATGTCCATGAACTTGACATCAATGTCTTTCTTAAGTTCTTGTAATTTGCTGAATGATTGCTTAACTACATCCTTTATTTTAATATCTAGGTCACATACTTCAGTTATTGCAGGTTTTAGTGGTTCAAGTGTTTTATCAACTATGGCTTGTATATCAGCTGCATTTGTGCTACACTGGGTATTACCCTTACAAACAGGGCATTTCCATTTGCATACCAATCTCCTAGTCATTTTAGTTAGAAGATTATACTCAGGTTGGCTGATCTTAAGACAGTCTATGCATTGCCATGGTTGACACACGTCACAATTCATTGCATTAGATTCCTCATCTAGATTCTTGTCACAAGCAGCACAAACGTCATTGCCTTTTTTGGGCTCACCTGTTGCCTTTTTTGTGGCACTGTTTAAAAATTGTAGTGGGTGTTGGATTACTTCTTGGGGTTGACAGATCCTGTGGAGAGTGCAGCACTCAAATCACCTATTCCCAGCAGTTTAAGGATTAAATCCAGCTAGTACCAATACAGCCTCTTGAACGTTTGCTACTGCCCTCTTCTGCACAGACTATCTCCACAAAAATACCCAAAAAACGGTTTGATGAATAGTAATCTACGGCTTTATAGAAATACAGCAAAAATTTTAAACAAAAAAAGAGTAAGTCATAGGCTTGTCTTGTTACAAATAGACAATAAGAAAATACTGGGAATGCTAGAAAGTATGAGCTCATTGCTTTGAACTGACATAAAAGCAGCCCTGTCCCGTCTGTGGCTCTTGGTTCCCCTATGAATAATTCAGAGGTGATGCTGAGGGAACTGTATCTTTGATGAATAAGAAATGCAATGCATTGGTACTTAACCATCCTTGATATCCTCTACTAATAATACTACTACTACTAATAACTCACTGCAGCACCAAGCCGCCTGAGGCCAACACAGCTACGCACGCTCCTCCTCCAACCTAATCTATTTAAAGCCTCCCTCTTTACACCCTCCCAGGAAGTTCCCATTTCCTTTAAATCTTTATTTATGACATCCTCCCAACCCAGACAAGGACGACCTGCTTTCCGTGTAGCCCCAGACGGTTGGCCAAAAAGGACAATCTTCGGTAATCTGTCATCCTTCATCCATAGAACGTGGCCTAGCCATCTCAACCTTTCTTTCATTATAGCCCCAGAAAGCAGGATTGAACCACACTTTTCGTACAACCTACTGTTTGAAATACGGTCAGTCAGCCGGGTACCCAGAACAATCCGTAGGCAATTTCTCTGGAAAACATCTAGTAAATTTTCATCTGCTTTTTGGAGTGCCCATGCTTCAGAGCCATATTTGACCACTGTCATCACTGTAGCTTCCAATATTCTAATCTTGGTTTGTAGGCTTATCTTTCTATTCTTCCAAACTTTTTTTAACTGTGAAAAAACACCCTGAGCTTTAGCTATTCTACTTTTAACATCTCCACTGCTCCCACCATCTTTACTAATAATACTACCAAGGTAACTGAAGCTCCCAACCTGATCAATCTTTTCGTTACCTAATGTCACCTGTTCATCTTCACTTATTCCTAGCCTTAGTGACTTAGTCTTCTTAACATTAATTTTCAAGCCTATTTTAGCACCCTGAACTCGTAAAACCTCTAAAAATTCATTCATTTTGCTCACACTTTCATCTAATATGCTTAAATCATCAGCATAATCTAAGTCCAGGAGCTTTCTTCCTCCCCATTTGATTCCATGGTCTCCAATTGCCTTTCCTGTGCTCCTTAAGACGAAGTCCATCAAAATGATCCATATAAAGGGGGATAGAACACAACCCTGCTTAACTCCTGATTTAATACAAAACCAGTTGCTAACCTCATTTCCTACCTTAACCGCAGCAGTATTATTCTCGTACATAGCGCAGATCACTTTAATGTATTTTTCTGGTATACCATATAACGATAAGACCTTTGTTAACGCTGTTCTATCAACAGAATCGAAAGCTTGCTCATAATCGATAAAACTAAGGACCAAAGGTGTTTGACAACGAAAGGACTTCTCAATTATTAACCTAAGAGTGAAAACATGGTTTACACATCCTCTACCTTTTCTAAAACCGCATTGTTCTTCCCTTAAAACTTTGTCTACAGCATGTCTCAGTCTAAAAAGTATCATATTACTCTACCTACAGAGACCAGACTAATGCCTCGATAATTACGACACTCACTCTTGTCACCTTTCTTATACAGTGGTTTAATTAAGGTTTTCCTAAAATCATTGGGTACTTCCCCTTTTTCAAAAATCATGTTCATAATCTTCAGTAGCTTATTCCTAACCTCAGAGCCACCATTTTAAAGGAACTCATTAATCATACTATCAGCACCTGGGGCCTTATTATTTTTTAATCCTTCTAGTACTGTCGCTAATTCTTCCTCACTAAACAAATCTTCCTTCACATCCATGGTATCACAAACTTTTTTCATTTTCATCTATATCTTTTCCTGCAACTGTATCTCGGTTTAGCACATTCTCAAAATGTTCCACCCATCTTTCTTTAACTTTTTCCTTATCACTAATTGTGGCCCCATTTCTATCTTCAACTGGGACTAGGCTGGATTGGCTACTCCCTTTCAATTTATTAACATGCCAGTATAATATTTTACTATTATGCCGTCTAGCCGTATCTTCCAGATCCTCAGCAATTTTATCCATCGCCTCCATTTCACATCTCCTTAGTTCATATTTTAATGCTTTCTCCACTTTCTTTACATTCCTTTTGTTTTCATACGACCTATCACTCAGATAATTCTTATACAAACCTCTTCTACTCTCTATTAAACCTTAAGCTTTTTCACTAATATTCCTAGTTGCAGTCTTAGCACTCTTCCCTAGGACACCATCAGCAGCTTCACAAATTGTTTTTCTGAAATTATTCCATCCATCTTCCACATTGTCAAATTTTAAACCCTCAAGTTTAGTACTCAGCTGTTCCTGGAATTTTTTTCTCAAATTTTCATCCTGAAGTCTGCCAACATCATAACTTTCTGGGAGGGAGTTACCCTTCCGAAATTTCAGCTTTAAATTAACCTTAGACACTACTGGATGGTGATCTTTACTTTTAACATCAATAACGGCACTCCTATACACCCTAGTATCTTGTATTGATCCTGCTAGTCTTCTGTTTACAATAACATAATCAATAAGGTTTGCTGTCTTACCATCACGTGAATACCATGTCAACTTATGGGCCATTTTGTGACCAAACACTGTATCGGTTATAACTAGGTTGTTATACCTACAAAATTGTAAAAGCCTATAGCCATTACTGTTTTCTTTTCCTACACCAAATTTACCTAGGCTAGGATACCATCTATCCCTATTTCTACCAACCTGGGCATTAAAATCTCCTAGCAAAAACACCAT
Organism: Artemia franciscana; assembly: GCF_032884065.1. NCBI lineage: Eukaryota > Metazoa > Arthropoda > Branchiopoda > Anostraca > Artemiidae > Artemia > Artemia franciscana. Next base: position 34,059,895 of record NC_088877.1, on the reverse strand, counting down.
ATTTCTACCTGGTACCCTGTCTATTTGCTCCTGTAACTGTAAGTAAATTTCATCTGAGTCACTAGTATCTCCATCAGTTGGTTCAATGGAAGCATATACTACTATAACTGATACCTTAAACTTTTTATTCATAAAATGAGCAATTAGTATTCTATTATTAATACCTTCCCAGCCTAAACAAGACTTAGCAGCTTCCTTATTCATCATGAGCCCTACTCCCTGTCTATGTACCCCATCCTTCTTGCCTGAGTAAACAAATTCTATGTCACCTAATTTCATGCTTCCTACCCCTGGTATATGAGTTTCTGAAACTCCTAATAAATCCAGTTCAAACCGTCTGAATTCGTCAGTCAAAATGTCGATGCGATAGTCATTTTTTAACGTCGTAACATTCCAAGTTCCAATTTTCATGTTCTTTAAATCTTTGAAATTATTTTGGCCTCAAGAAAAGCAGTGATCCTGGATACCAGTGCAGGATGGGGACCAACATATCTTCTCAAGTCTACACCGAAGAGCTTAAGCCGGCTTAGAACCGGACAGCAAGAAGTCCCTGGGACCTCCAGTAAGTTGGAGGCTTTGTGCGATTCTGGGCCCATCTTGGTCACAACATGGTTTTCAGCACTTGACGATGCTCTTCTATCAACAAGAGTCGAAATCCTGCACAGACAGTCCCAAGCCTATTACCTCCGACTCATTATATATTCATGCCTACAAATATTATGCTACTACGGGGAGGCAGCCCATAGTAGATAAATTAGCTAGGAAGAGGTTTTTCAGCCCGAAAACGCCCATCAAAACAAACCAAGCCCAGAAAATTATCCAATAATCAGAATCCTGTACGAGTGCTGTGTTGTTTACTAATGCATTGTGTAAAGTTGAGTGTTGTAAGTTCATATATAATGAATTGCTGATTTGTTATTGATTGGTGTTTATGTTAGTGCAGTGTGTAGTTATTTGATATGAAGTTTTTTTTTTTGTTACTCTTTTCCTCTGTTATTTGCAGTTTCTATTGTTTGACACTTTCTAATAAACAGTAATTGTAAATGTACCTTTCTCCCTACATGATGTTTCCATATATAATATATTTCTTCATTACTTCAGTGCAGTCATACTTTCTAGCTCCTGCTTTAAAATGGTTATCTTCTCAGTTTGCAATTTATCTTCATGTTTCCTTGAGTGTGTAATTTACCAAAATATTATTTGACATCAATCAATAAAAAAAATAATTACAAAACGTAAAGTAATTACTAAGCCCAAGAAGCTTAGCTTGTAATAGGCCAACATAACAAAAAAAAAACAAATTTATAAAGCACATACAATAAAAATACAAGCACATACAAAAAACAAAAAGAAACACTGGAACAAGGCAAGGACATTTATCAGATAGGAGATTTAGAAGGAAAAATACATGGAAGCCACTATTTAAAGACAATAAGGGCATAATTTTATCACAATCATCAATGGTAGTGTGATAACTGCAGCTAGAATTAGCCATAAATTCAAAGAGATGGTCAAATGTGTGTGCCTCTTGTTTACCAGCACTACTTGGTTGATTAAATATAACTGAATTAAGAATAGAAGAATTCAAACCCTTGGAAATGATTTCCAAAAGTGTATCACAATGCAAAGGACAAGATATGTCTGATCTCGTTAGTAGAAACCAACTTGACTGCACTCAAAAAAATTATTGAAGTCTTAAGTAAGAAGATGAGTTGGTAAACAGTTTCTTGAAAGGTTTTTTCCACTCCTTGGAATAATTAGCTTGCTAGAAGCATCCAGCTATTCAAAATTAATTTTATCAGATCAAGATTTTATGACACAGAGTTCAATATTTAGTTTCTTTCACATTTTTAGTGTTATATAATCTGTTTGAATATGCTGCTTTTATGTTTATTTAAAGTATTTTGTAACAAGCATTTTTGCTTACTTTAGATTTGGTTATAACAATGTAAATAGTAATGAAGACCACACTGCCTTTCCATCATAAACACCAATAACAAGAAGAACAATAGGGAATTACAATATGGAAATATTCATTCTAATTTGTTTCCCACTGTCTTGAGAAATTCCCTATTGTTCTTCTTGTTTTTTGTGTTTGTTATAACAATGATATTTATTTAATCCTGATTAGTAAATGAGCATTTTAGGCCTCTGTATAGTTTTTTCTATTCCAAAGTGGGACTAACACTTCTTAACACTTCTTACTGCAATATTGAGCCTACAAAAACTACCTGAAGTGACTTGAGGAGATTTTGCTTCACAAAGTAACTTTAACTGGTACTCATTCCTCATAGTGTAAAGATAATATGCTTGATTTCTAAAAGCAGAATGAGTTATAAATTCTAAAAAGAAAAGCACAATTGAATAGACAGGAGAGATGAAACTGTAAAATTTGTCCCTCAGTCCCACAAACATTAGGCTACTACTCTTCATCTCTAGCAGTAATTGTGTTGCCAAGTCAGCAAACAATGTTAAGTTCTTTCAAGATTAAAGCCATAGCCAAACACAAGGAACTTACAGATTATCAAGCTACCAGAAAAGGAAGAAAGACAATTATTTCATAACTATCCAAGCTGTAGTGTAACACTCATTTCAAAATGAACTTCATCTCTTTTTTAGCATTAAATTACCAGAATAAACTGCCTGAAGATACAGTCAGCACTATGTAACTTGAAATTTTTAAGAAACACATGGACAGGGAGTGAAATGCAACCTTAGAAATATCCATTGTACTCCCTAAAAACAGTCTTTTGGCAAAGAATAAGAAAGCTTGGAGTATAATAGTTTTTGAACTTGTAGAAAATATTGCTTTGAAGTTGGAATTTTTTGTAAATGGAATAGTCTTAATCAAAATATATATTTTTTTCAGCCAAAAACTTGTAGCTTAGAGGAAACATACTCATAAGATTTCCTTAAGATTACAGATAGCCTAATGTTCCAGAAAAGTAAAAAAGGTGAAATATTTGCATTTTTTGGGCAAAACTGTAATAAAATCTAACAATAAAAGAGTAATAGATTTAGTTTTCAATAAGTTAGAATGATGGTTTGCTACTAACCATGTAATTTTCTGTTTTGTCTATAAAATGCCAGATAAAACAAAACTCGAGATTTGATTAGTACTTATTACAGATTTTGAAGGTCATAGGTGCACAGAACCCAAGTTGCATAGGATGTGTGTTAGAGCGTTTTCTGAGGGTAGGGGCCTGAGATTCTAATTTAGTGCATGCATGGACTGTAGTATTTCTTCAAAGAAAAATTCAACAAACCTGTTCCAGAGTAACATTATTCTCCAATCCCTTCCTGGGTCTGAGTTTTCTCTATCATGGAACAAAGTGTTTCTATGGTAAGTGCCCAATGCCTCAAAAAGTGAGATTTGTATGCATTTTTGTAGATCAGTATGTGTTTCAGGATATGTGTGAAAGTTTTCTTGTCAAATCATCCAGTACTTCGAGCTAAATTTTGAACTTTGGAGTGAAAAAATACTCCGCATGTCTCCTCTGTCATATTTTTCAAACATACAGGAAGGTTAAGGAAGATTTGCTTATCAGATAGTGTCAAAACAAAAAAGTGCCAAATTCATAGCCCCAAATTATCTTCTGATGGACCAGGTTTTCTAGGGGCATCTTGGACAGGATTTTCTCCCATATACATCCCTCCTAATGGCTGGTATGGATACATGTATAGTTGATTTTATTCTCATTGGTAAATTTCTTAGTTTCTTTTTTTTTTCAGGTACAGGAAACTTTTTTGGCGATGAGAATTTCTTTTGTACAGCTGGGGATATTGAGGTAACATATTAAATATTAAAAATTAAATATTCTTACAGGCTGATATTAAAGGTGTACATAGGCTCAATCCATAGGAGAATCTTGAGAGAATTCCCATAGAGAGGAAGGGATATATCCTTTTTAACTGACATTGAAGTATTGTTTACATGTTTTAATTTTCTTTTTACCTCCTATTACCATAAGTAAAATGTATGCTTCTTATGACAATCTGCCTGACTTCTGTGGCTTGGATTGCCTGCATGGTATTGTCAGGGCAGAGAGCTAAGCCAGTTGCCTATGTCTGCCACTAGTACTGGTTCATCACAAATATCAGTATTTGCCAGCTTAAGCTATTTGAAAAAGTTGTTGAACCATTAATGTTGGTTGGGAGTGCGGTTATGTCCAATGGATTTAAATCCGACATAAGCTTTGTAGACTGGCTTATTGGCATTGGGGTTGATGACAATGGATTAAAATCCAACAGGAAATACAGGAACATGAAATGGCAACTGAGGAGTTGACAGAACAAACACTGGGTCTACTATGCTATTTGCCCTGAGGAGCAAGTCTGTTCAGTTGTCTGCTATAGCTACTCATTGCCTAAGTTTTCCAAGGGCTTTATGTTTGAAACTTGTTAGTGGCTTGGAATACTAGAACTATAATGGGCTTTGGCTTGACATAATAATGGATTATAGAAGCTACCACACAAAACTTGTGTTGCAACCAATGTTGTATTTCCTCAGAAGGTGATAGTTTAAACTGCCTCTAGTGCCAGGAAATTTGGCTAGCATTTACGTTTTGCTCAAGAATGAGTTAGCTAATTGTAGTAAATATAGCAGCATGGTTTAGGCTATGGCAGGGATGAAATTATTGGAAGATGTCACAGTCTATATCTATCAACGTCCTCTTTTTATTTTAAATTTTTTCTGCTTAAATTGAGCTTTGAGTATTTAAGAAATTTGTCGCAGTTTTTTCTAATTAATTAAGCTTTAATAAGTATATAAGCTTTCAAGTTCATAATTGAGGGTATTGAAACTTTCAAGGTTTCTAAACTGTAAAAGATGGTATTGGAACTTGAATTAAGTCTTATAGTAAAAAAAATCGAGTGTATTGTTGGAAGAGCTGTTATATTGTGGTTGTAACTAGGTTTAGTTAAGAGAGCGTATATTTACTTGTAAGTGGGTGTCTAAATGGCCTGAATTGCCAAACCTAGTAGTAAGACCATATCTTTATTGAGGTGGGTCATTGTCTATCCATCCAGAGACATTTAAGAAAAACAACAGAAATTCTGCAGCGTGTTTGTATTTGGACTACACCCTCATTTAGAAAAATGATTCACTCCTCTCTCTCACTATAACTGCTTAGGCATATGTACCCTTGTGTGGTTGTTCACTGAAATTAGCTGTTTCTTTCTTTTCAATCTTGACAGAAAGGGGGCTTTTGATTGACATATTATTGAAGAAATATATGAAAGTAGTCTTTAAAAGTATTTATTAGCTTGGAAAGATGTTTTTTAGTTGAAACTGAAAGTGATTCTAGATGCAAAACTCATCCATTATAGTTTGCATTGGTTTCAATAAACTTATGTGATATTTCAAAAGATCTAAGATTATTTTTTGCTTTGAATTTTGGCGTTACTGACTCTTTTTAAAAGGGAAGGTACTGACAGTTTGTTTTAAGCATGAGTGACTGAACACATTGAAGACCTGGACATCCAATACTTTCAGCAGTCCAAGTTTCACAACTTGTACGGATGCAGATGATATCTTCCGCAAAGCGTGTCTACTACAACTATCTGATATGTTAGATATAGATTCCACATACTTGAACTGTTTAACGACTTTCAAGCGAGCACTATCTAGAGAACTACCATCTACCAGCATGTCTTCAGAGATTTGCAGAATTTGTTTTTGTTTGTCTTCAGCCAAACTAACTCTGTCCTGAATCCTATGTTAACTATTATAGCTTTTGTATCGTCCACCTGGCTCACCTAAAGATCAATGTCAGCAGCATAGTCTATGTTTGCCATTGAACCATCAGGAGGGACTTACGCCTCAAGCAGAATGCAAAGTGCAACTCACTATTCAATTGACAACGAAATTCGATAATATGAAGGACAGGACAGCAACTCTGTATTACCACAAAGTCAATGCCAAAGAGGAAAAGTAGTTATTCGACAATTAGTACACAGCTACGAGCACGATGATTGTATCCCTGAATGAGGCGCATCAGTTCCTTTGGAACACTATCTTCCCACATCACCACCCATATGCTATGTCTAATGATTGATTCAAAAACAATTATAAAATCAATAATGGTATATAATAAAAAACTCGATTTTAAAATGAACTAAATGTTAAAAATGATTTATTCTCAAGGATCTATGAATATAAGTGAAAACTGGGAGGGCAAAACGGATTGGGCTTTACATAATATAAATATCAAAGTGATCTAAGTCTTAATGCATAAACAGAAAAAGTCAATGAGCTGAGGTAAATGAGTTAGAAAGATCAAGGTATGCCAAGTCCAATCTATTTTGTGCCCCTTGTTTTACTTGTATTCACAGATTCTCGAGAAAAATATCATAGTTTTTAGTTCATTTTGAGAACAAATTTAAAAAAATTGAGTTTCTTATTTTTGGCTGTTAAATTTACTGATTTTATTCACATGAAATTGTACTTCTTGTTATGCAATATTGATACATTTCGTTTTTCTAACTACTATACCCTATTAGTTTTCAATTGGGAACTGTTTGATCCAAGTCTTAACTAGCGTGGAAGTAGGCCTATCTAGACCCAGCAAAGACAAAAACAAACAAATGAAGAACAAGAGCTAAGAGCTCATATGGCACTTGTGACGAGGCAAGAAGAGCTAAGAGCCAAGAGCTCATATGGTATGAGCTCTAACAAAATTCTAAGAATCAATAGATTGATTTAAAAGGAAAATCAGAGGGCTAATGCCGGTCAGGATTTAAAATAAGAGCTCTGAGTCACGATGTCCTTCTAAATATCAAAATTCATTAAGATCCGATCACCCAGTCGTAAGTTATAAATACCTAATTTTTTCTAATTTTTCATCTCCCTTTAGCCCCCCAGATGGTCGAATCTGGGAAAACGACTTTTTCAAAGTCAATTTGTGCAGCTCCCTGACACACCTACCAATTTTCATCGTCCTAGCACGTCCAGAAGCACCAAACTCGCCAAATCACTGAACCCCTCCCCCCAACTCCCCCAAAGAGAGCGAATCCAGTACGGTTACGTCAATCACGTATCAAGGACATTTGCTTATTCTATCCACCAAGCTTCATCCCGATTTCTCCACTCCAAGTGTTTTCCAAGATTTCCCCCTCCAACTCCACCCAATGTCAAAAGATCTGGTCGGGATTTGGAATAAGAGCTGAGACATGAATTCCTTCTAAAAATCAAATTTCATTAAGATCCGACCATTTATTCGTAAGATAAAATACCCCAATTTTCACGTTTTCCAAGAATTCCGGTTTCCCCCTCCAACTCCCCCCAATGTCACAGGATCTGGTCGGAATTTAAAATTAGAACTTTAAAGCACAAGATCCTTCTAAATATCAAATTTCATTAAGATCTGGTCACCCGTTCGAAGTTAAAAGTATCTATTTTTTTCTAATTGTTCAGAATTACCCCCCCCCCAATTCCACCAAAGAGAGCAGATCCGGTCCGATTATGTCAGTCACGTATCTTAGACAGGTTTTTATTCTTCCCATCAAGTTTTATCCCGATCCCTCCACTCTAAGTGTTTTCCAAGATTTTAGGTTTCGCCCTCCCAAATACCCCCCCCCCCCCCAATGTCATCAGATGCGGTTGGGATTTGAAATAACAACTCTGAGACACAATATCCTTCCAAACATCAAATTTCATTAAAATCTGATCAACCGTTCATAAGTTAAAAATACTTCTATTTTTTATTATTTCCGAATTAACGGGCCCCCCACTCCCCACCCCCAAATGGTCAAATCGGGAAAAAGACTATTTGTAATTTGATCTGGTACGGTCCCTGATACGACTGCCAAATTTCATCGTCCTAGCTTACCTGGAAGTGCCTAAAGTAGCAAAACCGGGACCGACAGACTGACAGAATTTGCGATTGCTATATGTCACTTGGTTAATACCAAGTGCCTTAAAAATAGCCTGAATCGAGAGAGTATAAAACAACATTATTAATGATAATATTTGGTTTTAAGGCTGGTAATTCCCTATTCTTCCGATTTCCTTTATTGTGTTCACTTTCCAGCTTCCATTCCTCTATGGAATGGATTCTAAATTCTAATTGACATCTAAATCTTAATTGAAATCTTGGACATGGCGCTCTCCAAATTTCATTTAGAGTTAGTTTTCGACCCTCTGTACCTTTATATGCTGTGCAGTTCTGCATAACATACAAATCAATGCAGAATTATTCCAGAGCGATAATTGGTATAAGCTGTAAAAGCCAGATATATATATATATATATATATATATATATATATATATATATATATATATATATATATATATATATATATATATATATATATATATATATATATATATATATACAAGAACCTATTCTTAGAGTTTTTTGATGTCCTTATTTTGCTTTGGCAACATCGTGAACAGCTCAGGCTGTCAGCTCTTGTAAACGAGTCATGTCATATATCGCAGAAAAGAAAACAAGAGCTAAGAGCTCATATGGCACTTGTGACAAGGCGAGAAGAGCTAAGAGCCAAGAGATCATATGGTATGAGCTCTAACAAAATTCTATGAATCAATAGATTGATTTAAAAAGGAAAATAACAGGCTTAATGCCGGTCAGGATTTAAAATAAGAGCTCTGAGTCACGATGTCCTTCTAAATATCAAAATTCATTAAGATCCGATCACCCACTCGTAAGTTATAAATACCTAATTTTTTCTAATTGTTCCTCTCCCTTTAGCCCACCAGATGGTCGAATCTGGGAAAACGACTTTATCAAGTCAAATTGTGCAGCTCCCTGACACGCCTACCAAATTTCATCGTCCTAGCACGTCCAGAAGCACCAAACTCGCCAAATCACTGAACCCCTCCCCCCAACTCCCCCAAAGAGAGCGAATCCAGTACGATTCTGTCAATCACGTATCAAGGACATTTGTTTATTCTATCCACCAAGCTTCATCCCGATTCCTCCACTCCAAGTGTTTTTCCAAGATTTCCCCCTCCAACTCCCCCAATATCAAAAGATCTGGTCGGGATTTGAAATAAGAGCTCTGAGACATGAATTCCTTCTAAAAATCAAATTTCATTAAGATCCGATCATCTATTCGTAAGATAAAAATATTCCAATTTTCACGTTTTCCAAAAATTCCGGTTTCCCCCTCCAACTCCCCCCAATGTCACAGGATCTGGTCGGAATTTAAAATTAGAACTTTAAAGGACAAGATCCTTCTAAATATCAAATTTCATTAAGATCTGGTCACCCGTTCGAAGTTAAAAGTATCTATTTTTTTCTAATTGTTCAGAATTACCCCCCCCCCCCCAATTCCAGCAAAGAGAGCAGATCCGGTCCGGTTATGTCAGTCACGTATCTTAGCAAGGTTTCTATTCTTCCCATCCAGTTTCATCCTGATCTCACCGCTTTAAGTATTTTCTAAGATTTCCGGTCCCCCCCCCCAACTGCCCCCCCCCCAAATTACGCTTGATCCTGTTAAGATTTAAAATAAGAGATCTGAGTTACGAGGTCCTTCTAAATATAAAGTTTCATGAAGATCCGATCACTCCTTCGTAAGTTAAAAATACGTCATTTTTTCTTATTTTTCAGAATTAACCCCCCCCCCAATAGAGCGGATCCGTTCCAATTATGTAAATCACGTATGTAAGACTTCTGATTATTTTCCCCACCAAGTTTCATCCTGATCCCTCCAATCTAAGCGTTTTCCATGATTTTAGGTTCCCCCACCCCAAACTTCCCCCAATGTCACCAGATCCAGTAAGGATTTAAAATAATTGCTTTGAGACACGATATCCTTCTAAATATCAAATTTCATTGAGATCCGATCACCCGTTCGTAAGTTAAAAATACCTCATTTTTTCTAATTTTTCAGAATTAACCCCTCCCCCCAACTACCCCAAAGAGAGCGGATCCGTTCCGTTTATGTCAATCATGTATCCAGGACTTGTGCTTATTTTTCCCACCAATTTTCATTCCGATCCCTCCCCACTAAGTGTTTTCCAAGTTTTAGGTTTCCCCTCCAGACTCCCCCCCCCCCCAATGTCACCAAATCCGGTCGGGTTTAAAATAAGAGCTCTGAGCCACGTTATCCTTCTAAATATCAAATTTCATTGAGATCCGATCACTCGTTCGTAAGTTAAAAATACCTCTTTTTTTCAAATTTTTCAGAAATAACCCCACCCCCCAACTACCCCAAAGAGAGCGGATCCGTTCCGTTTATGTCAATCATCTATCTAGGACTTGTGTTTGTTTTTCACCAAGTTTCATCCCGATCCCTCCACTCTAAGTGTTTTCCAAGTTTTAGGTTTCCCCCTCCCAACTCCCCCCCCCCATTTTCCCCAGATCCGGTCAAGCTTTAAAATAAGAGCTCTAAGACACGATATCCTTCTAAACATCAAATTTCATTGAGATCCGATCACCCGTTCGTAAGTTAAAAATACCTCATTTTTCCTAATTTTTCAGAATTACCCCCCCCCCCCCCCCAACTACCCCAAAGAGAGCGGATCCGTTCCAATTATGTCAATCATGTATCTGGGACTTGTGCTTATTTTCCCATCAAGTTTCATCCCGATCCCTCCACTCTAAGTGTTTTCCAAGATTTTAGGTTTCCCCCCTCCAACTCCCCCAAATTTCATCAAATCCGGTCGGGATTTAAAATAAGAGCTCTGAGACACAATATCATTCCAAACATCAAATTTCATTAAGATCCCATCACCCGCTCATAAGTTAAAAATACTTCATTTTTTCTATTTTTTACGAATTAACCGGCCCCCCACTCCCCCCCAGATGGTCAAATTGGGAAAACGACTGTTTCAAATTTAAGCTGGTCATGTCCCTGATACGCCTGCCAAATTTCGTCGTCCTAGATTACCTGGAAGTGCCTAAAGTAGCAAAACCGGGACAGACAGACCGACAGAATTGGCGATTGCTATATGTCACTTGGTTAATACCAAGTGCCATAAAAACTCTCGTTTTAATGGGAGTTACACGGTTTGTTCTGTGTATTTTGTGTACAAAAAAAAAACTGATCAACCTATGTTTCTTACACGTGTGTATAAACTCGCTTTTATACCAACAACCTATGTTTACACACAGCCACAACCAACACAATTACACGCAAACACAACCAGCAAATACAAAAAAAAGATTAGAAGAAGGCAGTTCACTTTTTAATAAAACTACTGGACCCACAGACTCAACAAGAAAAGAGAGGGACAGATAGAAAGGGAGAGAAAAAGGTGTCAGATGTAATAAAAAAGACACTATTAGCTTTTAGTCTTTTGTTCATCCTTTTAATCTGATGCACTATTTTGACTCGAGAAAATAGTATGCTTTGAATTGCTTTAAATTATGTTAATATGTTAATATTTATGTTATTATTATGATTATGTTAACATAATTATGTTAATATGTTAATATTGCTTTAAATTATTTAATTATGCTTTAAATTATCTACTGACATTTGTTTTAGTTATTAAGTAGTGACGTTTTATTGGGTGAACCAAATGGACATGAAGATGCATTCAATGTAGATATTAGTGAAGATAAAAAAGATGTCTTAAATGAAATCATTGCTTTAAGTAAATCGGCTGATTTCGAAGAAGAATCCAGCAGTTTAAGCCCTTGGGAGGTTTCTACAAATATATGTGGTAAGAAATCTTTGATTGGCTTGTGGCTCATATACTCATTCATTTTTTTATTTTGCTTATCTCTTTACCATGCCTGGACACAAGGGGAGAAGAAGCTAGATCCTTACTGTGAAAATATCATTGGAATAAGTATTGTCAAGACGTCTTCCAAAAGGGGTCGTAGGATCTCAACCAAACTCATTGGCAAGTAATAGGCATTATTCTATTTGTGACCTTGGAGGCACATGCGTGTTTCCAGAGGTGCCATTTGGACCAAATCTTGGGGTGGGCATAAACTCCATCTTGCCCCCCCCCCCCGACTCACTTATCACAGAATCAGTAACCATGTCACAAATCACAGTAACCATGATGGTTACTAGTTTCTTCAGAATATCATCCTTTTGGAAAAAGAGGCCACATTGTGTTGCATTTGTTTTTTTATTTCGATAAAATGGAGCCTCTATCCCAGGAGAAAGTTAAGTATCTAATTATGAGCATCTATCATTTCTTCTTTAAAAGGGTCATTTGTTTTAACCATTTCCTTCCAGAAATGTGGAGCTTCATTGTGTTGCGAGAGCAACACTTTGGTTTTGTCTCGTTTTTTTTGTTTTCGTTTTTTTTTCTATGCCGCAATTCTTGGCTTATTCCTGGAAACTGGTAAGGATCTAACCTGTGCGGTTTTTACGGAAAGTGTGGACCTCAGGCCGGATTGATGACTATGGCATTACATTGTGGGAAGCTCCGCAGAACTCTTGCCTGGGGCCAAAAAGGATGGTTTTTGCTTGTCCACGAGCCAGAGACTATGGTGTGCGAAGTGAGGTGGAGTTATATAGCCTATGTCAGAGAGGAGTATCTGAAGTTGTGCAGCCAAGCTTTCGTTTCATCAAACCTTGTTTCTGCTTCGAGTGGAAAGCTTCGTTCTAGCAGGCACCACTTTCAAATTGAAGATGGACTAAAATCTATAAGTGTTAAATATATGCGGCAGTTACCCGGCCCCACAGCCAATATATCTTCTTTGCGTGATAAATAGAAAAATTTACAGAAGCAAAAAAGCGGCATTTTCCCACGGGTCCGAAAGTGCTGCCGTGATTTCGGCTGGGTTTATCATTTGTTTTTTCGAACTTGGGATTGAAATAGAGAAATGTTATCAGATGTACCTCTTAAACTTTAAAAGTTCTGTCATTGCTTAAGAAATTGGAGCTTATCCTTTGCTCCTTTCTAAGTGGTGACGTTAAAAAGTTGGCTTACGGCAAAAAAATCAAGTTTTGAACTAAGACAGATAGAATGTTTTTTCGACGGCAATCAATTGCTCTTGATGAGCTGATCAAAGTATATGGCATCCATTTTTTGGTACAAAAATTCCTTCCTGAGATATACTAGTTTGAAAGTTTCGAGGGGTTGACAACTTCACTAGTAGGGTACACACTGAAACCAAAAATAGGCCGATACCAATTGTGAGACAAGTAGGGGACTTGTAAGCAACAGTCGGCTGTTAGACCATAATCATCTTCGGCTATAAGGCGTTTGCAGCTTTGGCTAGTTGGTGAACCTACTATTTGTTTCTGGTGTATTTGATGGTAAGACCGATTTGGTTCCAGTGGTAAGACATGCAGGGGACTTGTAAGTAATATTCGTCTGTTAGGCTACAATCATCTTCAGTGAAGAGGGGTATTGTAACTTTTGCTAGTTGGTATAGCCTACCCATACTCACTGTAACCTAGAATTAAGTGTTTACGCAACGGGTACAAACGATAATGTAAAACAATGAAAGCGCTGAGGGGGTTGTAACTTTTGCTAGTTGGTGTACCCATACTTATTGTAAAATAGAATTAAGTTTTTACGCAACGGGTACAAACGATAACGTGAAACAATGAGGCAGTTTTGTAATAATTAATAGAGTTTCATCTATGGTATTTTGATCCTGAAAAGTTACGGATAGCTTTACAATACCAACTAGATTATGTAAGATATTGTTCCAAGTCTTGATCCGTCACGATGTCTACGATTGAAAAGGATAAAGTTCAACTGGCTGCAAAGTCAATTTAGTCCCTTCTTTTGGTATTATAGCTCGTGATGAGCTGACCAAAGTATATGTCATCAATTTTTTGGTACAAAAATTCCTTCATGAGATATACCAGTTTGAGAATTTCAAGGGGTTGACAGCTTCAGTAGTAAGGTACACACTGAAACCAAAAATAGGCCGATACCAATTTTGAGACATATAGGGGACTTGTAAGAAAAGGTCGACTGTTAGCTCGTAATCATCTTTGGCAATGAGGGGTGCAAATTTCGCTATTTGATGTACCTATTATTTGTTTCCAGTGTATTTGATGGTAAGACCGAGTTGGTTCCAGTGGTAAGACATGTAGGGGACTTGTAAGTAATTATTGTCTGTTAGGCTACAATCATCTTCAGTGAATAGGGGTTTGTAACTTTTGCTAGTTGGTGTAACCTACCCATACTCACTGTAACCTAGAATTAAGTGTTTACGCAATGGGTACAAACGATAACGTAAAACAACGAGGCAGTTTCGTGATAATTAATAGAGTGTCATCTATGGTATTTTGATCCTGAAAAGTTACGGATAGCTTTATAATACCAACTAGATCATATAAGATGCTGTTTCAAGTTTTCATCCGTCACGATGTCTATGATTGATAAGGATGACGTTCAACTGGCTGCAAAGTCAATTTAGTCCCTTCTTTCGGTATTATCGTTAGCTCGTGATGAGCTGATAAAAAATATGTCATAGTAGTTTCTTCATAATTAATGGTGTCATTTATGGTATTTTGATCCTGAAAAGTTACAGCTAGCTTTATAATACCAACTGGATTATATAAGATATTGTTCTAAGCTTTCATCCGTCAGGATGTCTACGATTGAAAAGGATAAAGTTCAACTGGCTGCAAAGTCAATTTAGTTTCTTCTTTCGATATTCTTTTGTTATTGTTGTTTTTTCAACGCTGAGGAATAGCCTTTGATTTTGTGATTACTGATCGCGTTCTGCTTTGAACATAACGTTTTAAAAGCTTCGATAGGCTGACATCTTCAGTGTTTAACCGATAGCAAAGAAACAAAACCAAAGTGTTGCTCTCGCAACACTTTATTGGGCGAAGCCGGACAAAGGTTGCCGCAACACTTCACGTTGCTCAGGCAACGTGGGTCTAGTTTCTTTTGTTTTTGCCCCAGCTATTCTAAACTCGAAGTTCATATATAGCAGGAAAAGGTATGGATTTTTTGGAGCCAAGAATCTTCACTAGTATAGTGTAGTGCTGGAAGTCAAACTTTAGTGTAATGAGTAAGTCATAGAGGAGGAGTTAGCCTCCTTCATAAACTGAATCATTTAAGTTTTAATGTCATTCCTTTCTTTCAGGTTAAAAAACTTGTTTTTAACTCTAATCTTTTTTCAAAAATAATGTCGGAAATCCGCCTCCGCACCGCCATGGAAAATTCCCATCATTCTCGATGAAAAATTCCTCAGAAGTTTCATCATAAACAATTCCACTCTCGGTGAAAATTTCGTGCGGGCTATTCTGGATGGAAAATTCTCCTTGCTTTCATTTATAAAAGGCCTATTATTTAATTTCTGATCGTTTTTCAAATCATGCCGGAAATCCATAAACTGTTTGATACAGCACATTCATAGTGTCTCCAGCAAAGTATATTCTTTGAAATCATAATGTCATTTAACTTTAAAGTCAACTTACTTAGGTTTAATCCTTGCGAGATAATGATCAATTTCCAAGTATTTGCGAACAACTTCTATCAAATGAGACACTTCCTTGTGAGGTACATCAGTCCTCAAGAATTTCTCAATACTATCTGTCAAATGAGCCCGGAAGGCCTGATGCTCAGATAACATTGTCTGTTTGACGCCAAAGTCTAGATATAGATGTTCAACAATTCTCTTCAGCAATCTCCGAAAAGCAATTCTTTTATTCCGTTTTGTGCCATTAATCATGCTTAGCATTTTATTTTTTGTGTGTTGTTCAATCATGCTTAGTTTTTTTCCTGTGTTGTAAGAAATAGCGTAATTTGGTTGAGGCTTTTGCCAATACTATGAAAACTGTTTTAAATAAATGAATCCTGAATGAGAATTAACTCATTCAATTAACTGTTGATGCACTTTATGGTTGTTAGGTATTTGATTTTAGTTCTATATATTTTGTCTTTTTATCTTTTATTTTTTTTGGTTGTTGTTTCATTGGTTTTGTTGACTTCCCGCGTTTTTTTTTTTTTTTGTTTTTTTCTTCGGTATTTTCCTTGACTATATTATTTGTTCGCGCAGAAGAAGAGAGGCCGTTGTTCTCTCGAAATATTCGCTTTGTGTATTTTTTCAGTATTTTCGTTTAGTGTTTAAAAACTCCTTTTTTGATCGTTTTCTTTCTTTATGGTAAAGAACCCCTTGGAGAGTAATACATGCGGATAATCTAGCAACAAGTCATATAAGATGATTTTAAACTCCTCCCCCTCATAAATTTTAAGACTCAGATACAGAGGGCTCTGTATTAAGTTTAGCCTTAAACGTAATGTTCGGGATGCATGCCTGAAAATGATCTTTTTTTGGTGTTCCCCTCCCAATTAAATAACCACCGGCAACCCCCTTCCTTTGAGTTTAGAAGTGCGCCTATCTTGTGCTGATTGACCATTCATGAATACTGCCTAAATTTATAAATACTTCCAGTGAAAGATGAAAGGTCTTCGCCAGACTCAGGAATTATGTTTTTCGATAATTCAAGTGGGAGCACAACCCCGAAATCGGAGCCAAGTGATTTGTGTATGGATTTTCTATCAGAGGTATTTAGCTCATTTTAATTATAAATAAATTGATTGGAAACTATTGATAGCAAAGTCAAAGTGTGTTCGTTTTGTTCTTACAAAAGCCTATTGTAGAGTTGAGTAATCTTGAAAATTCTGCTGTCCCAGAGAGCAAAATAAACGCTGTAACTAACGTTACCCTGTAACTATATTGAACTAATGTAATGGGAAATATAGGTGACTGTAGTTATTAAAATGCGGTAATTATGGTTCAACGACAGAGCAGGGGGGTGGTGTATAGGGAAGAACAAACTCAAGAGCTGAAGGGTTCAATTGCATTTGCAGATATATGATAGTACAATATATGTGGTCCATCTTTGACAATATATGTGGTCCATCTTTGACCAAACAGAGAGCAAGTCGTCTATGAAATGAGATTGGAAGAGTTCATATGAAAAGGTTGTTAAAAAAATGAGCTGTCTCTGTGAAAATTCAACAAAAGTAGACTAAATCTATTTCTGTGAAAAGCTCACAAAAGTAGATTAGGTCTATTTTCATGAAAAGTTCAAAAAAATAATTCTTATTTGGACTTTTCACAGTCCTATTAAGAGTTTTTTTATGAACTTACCATAAAAATAGGTAATTTTTTGAAAGAAATTCGAATTTTACGGCAGGATGTATAGAGTGTGGCTTTGAATAGATGGTGTCAAAGGAGTGTGCGGGGTTGTATTGGCTTCAGGTTTGTGATGCTACAACGAGCTGTTATAACTAGTAGTAGTTATACAATTTAACAAAAGATCGGATTCCGAACTGACCCACCATGCAAAAGTGAACTAAAATCTAGAAAGATACTTTTTGTGAGTGACAGCGGTAACTCAAATCGTACATTTGTTATTCATGGTTTTTACCCGAAGAAACTGAATATTTTCTTTTTATTGTTTTATTAGTGTATATTTTATTTTGTTACTGTCTTAATTTGGGAGGGGAGTTGCTATTGTACATTCGATTTTTTTTATTTTAGATGTCTTCATTTTTTTTTCTTAAACAATTTCCTGCTTTTTAAGAATTCTGATAAAGTAAAGAGCCACCCAAGAAGTGGCTGAAATTCAGAACAATCCTTCGAAGGCGGCTATATAAAATTTTGTCATTCATGGTTTTTACCCGAAGTAACTGAATGTTTATTTTTACGATTGTATATTTTATTTTGTTACTATCTTGATTTGGCGGGGGTAATTATTGCACTTTTGTTTTTTGAGGGGGGATTTTATTGTTTTTATTATTCTCTTTTAAAACACTTTCCCGCTTTTTAATAATTCAGATAAAGTTAAATGCCCCACCCAAGAAGCGGCTGAAATCCAGTTTTTTTTTTTTTTTTTTTTTTTTTTTTTTTTTTTTTTTTTTTTTTTTTTTTTTTTTTTTTAGACTACCTTTACATCTGGAACACTAAATTTATGAACTGTTCTAATATCACTATTCCAAGGAGGAGGGGAAGATAGGTTAGAATTTTACACTACCTGAAGGCTTATTATGTATTCAATATCTAAAGAAAATTGCAATATCTAATTACAGACTATTAAGAAAGTTTCTGCCAAACATTTTCCCATTTTCTTCCATATTTGCAATGTAAAATCTTATTTTAGTCAATGAAGTTATGCCGTTAGACATGGTTGTATCTAGAAAGAGGGACGCCGAGTTCGAATTCCCCTCTCCCAAAATTTTGTCTCGCTTGTAAAAAAGTAAAAAAAAAAAGGAAAATAAACAATTTTTTGGTGCGTCTTGTAAAGTTAACAAATACGTTCAAATGGGGATAGGTCCATTTATTAGACAGTATAACAAATGGACTTATTCCCATTTGAACGTTTATTTGTTCGTCATAGAAAGGCAATGTGGTCTTTTCCTTCAATTTTTCAAAGATAGCCTAACTAAAAAAAAAACTCTAAAGGAATATGGTAATAATGGTATACGTCAAAGTATGCCATTAGTCTTTTGTTTTAATTTTTTCAATGTTGCCTTAACTAAAAAAATATCTTAAGAAGGAGGTTAAAGCGAGCTTTTGGAGACTACAACCACTACTTTATAGTAGTTTCAGGCTTGTGAAGAAGATAAACTTCTACCAGTTTCCTTGTTGCCAAAATTTAGAAACTGTTCTGCGATAATTCCTACTTTCTCCTGTAAGAAAAATAGTGATAAATGTATGGATTGTGGAGGTCATATAGAGCTTTCTAATAATGCAAAAATTACCAAAGGATGTTTTGTAGTGAAAACACGAGTTATGCACGCTTAGCCAATCCCAATGCGTCAGAGAATTTTTTCGGAGGTAGTAATCTTCTCCCTAAAACATTTTTTCTGTTGAACAAATAATAAGTTATATTCTAATAAAGTGGCAATATTGCAGACTACACAAGTTTTTGTAAGGGGTTAAGTATTAGTGTAATTCAGTCTCATTTTGAAATTGATCTTCAATTTTTTTGCTGGCTTAGTAAGTCTAAGGGGTGAAGACCATAATTATCATTAATTATAACTAATGAATTATCATTATCGTCAGCTAAGGGTGCGTTCAAGAGCACAGCTTTCTTTAGTTATTCATTATTATTTGTATTCCAAATTACCAGATAATAAAAAGTAAATTCTTTGTACTATAAGTCTAGAAAGAACTATACTTTGGCTGATATAAGGGGTTGAATAAATGGTATGTGTCATTTTAAGATGATGATATTAACGAATAATTAGTTGTAGTTGCTTTAATTAGATTCCTGAAGGCGACCTAAGTAAACTGATAAAAAATTATTTATTTTTAAAGCTTTCCGCTTTCTAGATCGAATGATAAGAAACAAAGCATCTATGACAGATGTGAATACGCATCTTACATTTTAAGATTACATTTTATTTTAGACAGAGATGCTTAACATGAGCTTTGAATGCAGGATCAAGACCACGATTCTAATTGCGGGGAGCGAGGTTGTTTTGACTAATTTCTGCGCAAGGGGAAAATCCCTTATAGAATTGAAGGGGATTTCGAACACGGGGATTTATTTCTTTTGACTGACTGCAGCTCCTTGTCTATGGGATTGCAATCCCGTAAAGGGTTTGAATTGAATTGGTGTTAAATTATATGGGGATAAGTTAAATGAGGATTGAGTTGAATGGGAAGTTCTGTTGAGTAAGGGTTGAGTTTTTTTTGGGGTTCAGTTGCATGAAAACCGAACCAGTAAGTAAATTCAACTGCTTTAATTTAATTGACACTTTTAAATGTTTCAGTTCGGGTGCGTTTCGGAACGCACCACAAACATTGCCTAACAAATTAATTGTTTTTAAAGCTTTCCGTTTGTGGTTGGATTGACAAGGAACAAAACTGTAGTGGACTATTTCCCATTTTAGACAGAGGTGTTTAGTTTGAATGCCTGATCCAGTTACAGAACATCCTTAATATCAACCCTAACCGACGAAGCTAATTGTCGCTGTGTGTTATTATAGCAATTGTTTTACTTATGCTAGATTAATAAAGTGGCAACGCTGCAAATTCAAGATGTTTGTGCTGGGATAAGTGTTAGTTCAATGTCATTTTGAATTGCCTTCAGTTATTCGTATGCGGTCTTATTCAGTCAAAGCCAAGTAAACTATTGAAGATGAATTGTTTTTAAAGCGTTCTATTTCCCAATCCAGTTGATAAGGGACAAAACATCTATCCATAAGTTTGCATATACTGCGTTTTGCCGTAAACTGTGGTGATTTTGAATATTGTGGACAATTTTTACCAGTATTTCGCGAAAAATGTAAATTCATAAGTTTTCTGACGCTTGAGAGAAATCTTGTTAAGGAATCAACTGAATAGCTGATTGCTAAAAAATGGACTTCATTTAAAAGAAACTGACACATGTGACATTTCTTAGCAATTTTTTTGGTTTTTTCTACTTATTTTATTGCAATAATAGAAGTTTGACTGAAGCAGATGTGTTGATACTCATGTGCTAGAGTAATCGAGATTTTTTCATATGCCGCTTCCGATTTCCAGAGTATTTTGTGTATTTTTTCTGTAAAATAAATGCGTCGTTTGAAATGCGGTTTTCCGCAAATCGTTAATGTGAAAACTAAGGTTATGGCATGGTTTTGTATGCATCTTATATTTTAATGTTTTATTTTAGGCTGAGGCGTTTAGTTTTAATGCTGATTCAAATGAGTGCACATCGTTAAAAGCTACCCTACCCAACACGGTGGATTATCAAGATTCCAAGAATTTTGTTTCTGAACCAAGTCCTGTGAAAATCCTAACTATCTCCCCTGATGGTAAGTAATATATTCCTTCCAATTCATTGAGTTTTGTATTTTGTGCCTGCCTAAGCAAGTCTGTTTATTAAAAGAAATCCTAACCGCCCAAATCTTTACGAAAGAAAAAAAGATCATGTTGAAATTTTTTCTTAGGATAAAATGCATGTCCTTTGAAAATCCGAACTGTCACTTCTGATGGTAAGCGGTTTGTCCATTCTAATTCTGAATTTTGCATCATATATCTTCTTTTCTGCTTTTATTTCTCATGTTTTTGCTTATTATGTCCCTATATGAACTTGAATTTGCAGGCATAACTTAGATAATTTATTTCTGTTTTAAGTTTTAACGTCGATGTTTACGTTTTTTGGACAATTATTTCATTTGAAGATAAATAATTTTTTATTGCATTTAATGATTTAACTAACTATGGAATGCTTATGGTAGATTTTAATTTTAACTCATCAGATTTTGATTCAACTCATCAGCAAACGAAAGTGTAAATCTTTCATTGCTCTCAAATTAAAAGTAAGCTTGTACTTTCTGTTCTGTTTTTGTGCATATACCAGCAGTTACTTTAAAGTTCACCATAGTAAGATCTAGTTGATCATGGTAAATGGGCTGAAAAAATATAAAAAAGGGAAAGCCAGAAAACTTGAAAATCCCATTGGTTGGAACGATTACAGCAGGTTGTAGTAGAAATAGCTGAAGGATGGAGTGGCTATAAGTGGCCCAAATTCCATGAGTTTGGGGAGCTTACTGTGAAACAAATTCCTAGAAAAAATATGAATATCAGATTCCAAGTGAGGCAGAAAACATCTGATCCTGCTCCAAGTATAAGTACAGTACTTGTTGATATATCCATGGTATATATGAAAGATATATTGAATACCTAATCTCTTTAAACGAGTATCTGTATATGTATCTATGTATGTATAACTTGAAAGCGACTCCATATAACTTTCTTGTAGAATTGGCCCCCTAGGATTTTCTGGCCACATGTCACGAGTTTGAGAAAAGTCGTTTAGAACCTTATTTTTGGAAAAAAATACATATGATTTATGTCATATTTATTTACATTCCAATAGCATAAATTACATCATTTTCCCCCAAGGGTGGTTTTACTGTTTTTAGTATTAATGACGCATAAAAAATTACACAAGATGGCAAATGGCTGAACAGCTGAAAAAAAAGGCACGGAACAAGAAACAGGAAAAATCTTCAATGTGTAATTTAGATATTTCAGAGGGTATACGCATTGGAACATTCCTGGTTGTTACTAATTTATATAACAACGTAATTAAAGCCAAAGTATAACTATTGGGGAAAAGCTGGAAAGAAGATTTTTCGGTATCTATGACGTCATGTGAAATTACACATGATCTTAATGATCTGAACAGCTGAGGCAAAAGGCATGGACAATGCCTGAGGTAGTGGTGGACAAAACTGAATTGCAACGAGATCTGCGGCTAGAACACATGTGACAACAAGTATCCCAACGGATCCCAAATGAAAATAATAAGCAAAGAAATCAGTGATTAGAAGAAAAACGATAGTGGTGATCATATCGAATCGTTAACGAAATCTGCGGTTACAAGAGAAGCAACAGTGGCAGTTCTCGAGCAACATTCGCAACAGTTGCAATGGACTTATTCCCATTTGAACGTTTGTTTATTCGTCATAGAAAGGTAGTGTGGTCTGGGAAAAGGATACCTAATGTAAAGTATTGCGTCAAAAAAAGTTGACCTATTTCTTCTTTTTTTCACAGGGAATAAGGTAGTGCTCCTGCAATTACTTACATTTATAAAAATATCTAGAGAAAAGAGGGAAAGGGATAATTAAATATATAGCCAGTAAAGTGCAAATGTCACTTTACTGGGGGATGGGGTGTGGCAACACCACATTTATTTATTATAATTTCTGTGAAATTATCATTTTGGTTTATTTCTACTCGTTATTTTTAATACTAGCCTTTACGTTTTCAGGGAAAATATTAGGTTTTAATAGAGCTCTTCAAATTTATTTCTCCTCAGGTACGGTAAATGTGAAAAATGGAAAAAGTGTTGCTACCACCAAGTCAGTTCAAACTTCCAGTGAAAATGCTGCCTTTAAACCTAGAACCGTTTTAGTCAAAAATGCATCAGCTGTCAAGGTCCCCATTTCAAAACCTAAATCTGCCAAACCAGTCCTTGTAAAAACAGAAGTTATTGGCAACCTTGTTACAAGTGGACTTGTAACGGCGGATCAGCCAGTTCGTGTGAAACTAGAACCCAGTTGTGCCATTTCTACCCACAAAACAACATTGCCCATTGCACCGAAACCCCTGTTTCCTTTTGCAAATTCCATGGTCGGTACTCCGTCTCATTCAGCTCCTAACGCCGAGGTGAGTTTCCAAACTGATTTTACTGCATATGTTCTCGGATTATTAGGGATATGTTGCCACAAATGAAGTTTCTTAGATTTCTCTGTTTTAAGGGAAGGCTTAATAAAAGTAAACATAATGGTGTAAAAAAAATTCAAATTTTTGCAGATGGTGCAGGATTTTCCTTAATTGTGCGTGCGAATCAAACGTTACACTTTCTCCTAAGAGTCTTTGAACGTACTGCCTTGGGGACTCGACGGAGAACCCATGTTTCTTTAATGGTGGTACTTTAACAAACTTGAAGGGGGATTCCACTAATTTTGTTCTAATAAACAATTTATTTTATTGAACCTTTATAATCTTTTTCATTGTTATCGATATTATGTCAACCTATTTCTTATTTCGCTTATTGCCTCTCTGGTCCCTGGGTACCCATTTAATGACAGCACCCTTCTTAAATCTGTCATTTGTCTTCTTTAAAATAGAGCCCTCTTTACGTAAAGTCTTTGTAGTGTATGGAAAGGCTGGGCGACAAGAAGACACGGGAGAAAATGACCAGCTAGTACAAAAATATCTCTTGCATCTTTTTTGTAATGTTTCAGTTGCATTATGTTTATGTTTTTCAACCTGAATTCTTTAGCAATATAATCAGAATACTTCTGTTGAATTAACTTAATTTTCCCAACAACTTGTGAGGTCTACAAACTTTCAGAAAGTTTTATTGAAACCTTCTTCTAAAAGTGTTTTTAGGCTGCCATTGTGTTAAGCTGAGAAGGCCCATAGAAATCAATTAAGAATGAAGTTGAGAAGACGAAATCTAGCCGATAGTACTAGTATTATCAAGTAATATGAGCTGCAAGTTTTTAACCTACTGTATGATAGTACAAATTAACATCTTTTGGCACAATTTTAGTTGGGATACTCGTGCAGTGTATTTCAAAGCGTTGGAGAGTACGTATCCAAGAGTATTCCAAATCCAAGAGTACATAAAATCTTTGTGGATACATTTAATTTTTTTATTGTTTCTACAATTTTACCTGTCTCCTTAATATAGTTTTTAACGAACCAGGTATATAAGTAGTGGTGTGCATTCATGATCATCCTCCTTTAAGTTTCCATAATCTTTGTATAACTCAATTATGTTTTCTCTGCTAGTCCATAGTTGTGAGTGTCGTTTGTCTCCTTGGTTGCTTGCCACTGAAGTTACTTTGGCAAAATACTGAAAGTCTGAGAATCTGGTGGGCAAAGAGTCTCTTAGCAAGAAAAAAGAAAGAGAAATAAAACTCAATGCTTAAAAGCCTAAACAAAAATAAACAATACGGTAAATAATTAGATAGAACAGTGATACAATAAAACCATAATAATAGACAAATGTTAACAATAATATTCGTTGTATTTATTTTGTAGATCCTTTTTTACTCTTAGTTTTAAATCTGGTCGAAGAAATAAGAGCCACGTTTGCCAAAATGACTCAAAAGATATATATTTGTTCTTTGCATAAACTGGATACTACGTATAACTGTATTATAATAAATTTAAAAGACTTAAAAAGAATTGATTATGCCTATTTTCAGAAATTTTCAGTTTCAATTCAAATGAACTTAGACTTTCAGCCAAATTTTGACGTGCTGAAATTAAGTGGGTTTTATTTTAGTTCTGTTGGACAATGCTGTATTGTTAGTAGTATTTGTAGTTTTTAATTTTTATTAAACCTATTTCAGAGTGCAGACAAGACCGTATCCAGGATTTTGTTGGGGGGGGGGCAAATGAAAATTAAAAATCAATGAAAAAATGTGTTTATATACTTTTTTGTTGAGTTATTAAAAGTTGGATAAAAATAAGTATTTTTTTGGGGGGGGGGTCAAACTCCATATATCCCTCTCTCTGTATACAGAATTGGACTCTGAAGTTTTCTCTATTATCAGTCTTTTAAACTCTTTGGCTTTGGCCACTAATTCGGTATTTCTAGAGGGAGGGGAGGGAGTTCTCTTTCGTAATTCAAGTATGATCCAAGACAGATCCTAATTGCTAGTGTGAAATAGCGTATGGACATCCAAAGTTCAAAACCGACGATTTCTAATTTTTACCCTGGGCTTGATTTTGAACTAGAAAATAAATTTTGTTGTCATCAAGTAAACTTTCTTATTAAGGGAAGGGGGTCTAAGACTAATTTAGCTAGAAACAAGGGTGCGAGGAATAATTTGCAGAACACTTAACTTGTCAAAGCTGGAAACCTAATATTCCGTAGAAATGATTTTAGAAATATCTGAAATTCGGTGCTATTCCGATATGAAAAATTTGTCATCGAAAAGAGTATAATAGAAAAAAAATTCACCTGGAATGGCGTTGCAACTTTGACTGACTAAAAACTTGATATTTTGTAGAAACGATTTCGAAAGGATCCGTAAGACGATGCTATTCAGATTTGAAAAACTTGTCTTCGAAAAGAGTATAATAAAAAAAAAAGACCTGGGATGGCGTTGCAACTTTGATTGTTCAAGCTGATAACTTGATATTTTGTAAAAACGATTTCGAAAGGATCCGAAAGACGATGCTATTCCGATTTGGAAAACTTGTTTTCGAAAAGAATATAATAGAAACAAATTGACCTGGGATGGCGTTGCAACTTTGACTGTTCAGGCTAAAAACTTGATATTTTGTAGAAATGATATCGAAAATATCCGAAAGACAATGCTGTTCCTATTTGAAAAATCTGTTTTTGAAAAGAGTATAATAGAAAAAAATGACCTGGGATGGCGTTGCAACTTTGACTTTTCAAGCTAATAACTCGATAGTTTTCTGAAAATATTCGAAAGACTATTCAGATTTGAAAAACTGGTCTTCGAAAAAAAGTATAATAAAAAAAATTGACCTGTAATACCGTTGCAATTTTGATTGTTTCAGCTAGAAACTTTATATTTTGCGGTCCACCGAAATATCCGAAAGGCAGCATGCCATCCAGATCTTAAAATATGTCAGTGAGAAATTAAAGTGCAAAAAATTTGAGCGGAATGACTTTGTGATTGTGACTATTCTGCCTGGTTCTAGATGCATAATAAAGTGTGACGAAAAAACTAAATTTAGAAAACTCTCCTTGACATCAGAGGACATCATGATTTCGAACAATTAACTTTCACCCTGGGCTAAATTTCTTTGAGAGTGGGATTGCTTTCACAAGACTAAATGAAGAATCACAAGATCACAAAATCACAAGATTAACTAAATGAAGCACCCTGCCCTGTTATCTGTGTGTGCCTTCTAAATGGCCTTCTGGCACCCTCTAGCACCCCTCCCACTCATCATTCCTAAGACATTTTCCATGTATTTTCCTGTTAAATATCATGCATTTAATCCATTGATTCGTGTTTTTCCTATATTATGAGGGGGTATTAGAAGGGGGAGTTTCCTGTAAAAATCATGCATTTAATCCATTGATTCATGTTTTTCGCGAGCCAGCTATCCGTGATACACCATGTCAATTCACATAGCCGTGCCCAACCATGACTGGCCCCCTGGCACCCATTGTCATTCCTAAGAGATTTTTTGGATATGTTACTGTTAAAAATCATATATTAAATCCAATGGTTCATGTTTTTTCGCAAGCCGACCCTCCGTGATACACCATGTCAATTCACGCCACCGTGTCACATTATAACACTATATATTTTCTTTTTTTTTTTTCTGATTTTGCAGGCTGCAAGACGACAGCAAAGAATGATCCGAAACAGGGAGGCTGCGAGTCTTTCTAGAAAAAAGAAGAAAGAATACATGGATAATTTGGAGCAAGAAATTAGTCGACTAGCAAAAATAAACGAAGACCTGGAGGAAGAAAATCGTCTGTTAAAAGAGAGGCTCTCTGAGCTTCAAGAGCAGCAGTATCTTGTCAAGTCTGGATATTTCAATGTTAACCCCAAGAAAGTCACTGCGTTTTTTGGAATATCAATACTTCTCTCTTGGAACCTTATTTCTTTAGGGTATAAGTTTAATCATAATAAACAATAGGCTTCTGCTCTCAAAAGGGTGTCATCGGTGGGAGTTTTGAACTGCTCGTCTAGCTTGGTGATGCCGTGGGATTAATTCAGTGGCATTAATTGGCGAGGGGATTCCCCCCTCGATTTTGAAAAAAAAATTGGAGGAAATTCATTGAAAATTCCCCTTTTGGTATTTTTCGTGAAATAAATGACAAGTTTGCCCCTCCCACCAGAGTTTGAAAAACACATTTCCCCTCCCCCAAATTTTTCCAGGTTTTTTATTTGATTTTTTTTAGTGAATTCTCATTGTTCGTTAATCCCAGGTCCCAGACCTTATTATGTGTTTTATACACTTTGCTCAGTTTTGCTTGCCATGTGTGCTGCACTGAGTCTCCGTGTGTGTTTTATTACAATTTCTGTTTGCAACAAAAAATTCCTGTGCTTCAAACTTTTTTATTGAATTCATTCTAATAATAATTTTATTATTTGTTAATTTAATGTGAAATCTGGTAAGTAAAAAGTGTTTATATTTTTGTAAGTGTCTAATTTGTCCCCTCTTCTGTACTAAACATTATAATAACCGCATTCTTATTTTGATATACTGGGAAAATATCTCTAGGACTATTAGTGTCACCCTATTAGACTATATACAAATTCATAGCTCTCTTTTTTTTTTTTTTTTTTTTTTTTTTTTCATACGGGCAGCATAAGCCTATCATAACGCGAAGACATATTCTAAAAGGGTGATGAGCTGTCACTAATACAGGCTTTGAAGCAGTTTTTTTTGCTGTCATCCACCGTAACTAGGTGAGTGTGGTGTCAACCTTAATTCGCTTCTTCATTGATCTGTTTCAACTTCTGGAGTCTTGATCTAAGACAGCAGATCGTCTCTAGGAAGGAATTACAGGAAATATGACAGAACTCTGATAAAAGAAAATTGTCAGGGTAGGTATTTACCGTGACTAGGTCAGTACGCTGTCAACCCTTTTATTTTGCTGACTAGCTTCAAAGTCCGGAGGCTTACTCTTATAGGTGGTGTAGGGTGGTAAGCTGTCACTAAGAAGAAAAGGTGCTCAATCGGAAGCAAGTTGGAAAAACTCATCGAGATTAACCGGCTTGGGAGTCTAGGTTGAGAGTTGAAACTGCCAGGGACAGGGGAGGGCTACACTAGGATCGTAGACGGTCACTAGGAAAGAAATTCAAGACATTTTTAAGCAACTTAGAAGGAAGTTTCATTGGGAAATGAAAATGTATGAGTATGTGAGTTAGAAACTGCATGGGAGGACACAAAACAGGTAAAATAGTTTACCCTACAATCCCAAATTTCCCACTTTGGGATTAATCTCACAACTCCAAAAAATAAACGTAAATAGGAAAATAACCTGGAAATTATAAGAAATGCTAATAGTAAAGTGAAAAAGAGGCAGATATACTTGTGTTATCGCAAGGGAAATATAGGAAGCTATCTGTGCAATTGTAGATAATGTCTCCACATATATTGTCCCAGCTTTTCACGTCAAGTCCCCCCCCCCACGCCTTGTCTGTTTACGTGCTTAAAGGAAGCCCCCTCTAGTGGTATCCCTTTTGAAGTTATCTACACTGACAAGTATTTTTCGACTGATGCATATTTCCTACTTTGAAATTAACCCATGTTGTATTTATCTCTTTAATAGAGATTCACGTATGCCGATCTTGTAGAAGGAATGGACACTATCCAAAATGGTTTGAGTTGGCTTCAGATACGGCGAAGCCTAAGTGTAGAGATATTGATTACATTTTTGAAACTGAAGGATGTTTCAGTTATAGGAAAAGGCTTTACTTGAATTTGAATTAGTTAAAGAAAAAACAAGGGCCATGTGATAAGTTTGTCTAATTTCAGTTTTGAAGGGCAGCACTAATCTTCGCAGTTTATTTTTGAACCTTTATTCCAGTACAAATCTATTTGCATATCTGGTTTCGAAAGAAAAATTTATTTGTATATCTGGTTTCGAAAGAGAATTTTACATCAATTTTAAGGATTATGTGCTATTGAGTACAGGATTGTTCATAGGACTTCAATTTGAGGATCATGCCATTTTTTAGGGGGTGGGGCGGGGGGACTATCTCAAAGTTCTTCTCTGACAAAGAGTAACATTTTTATGGCATTTCCACATTTTGGGATTTGGGAGTCAATTTTACCTCACTTATCCCCTAATGTTAATGCTGATCTTATGAAGTTAATAAATTTGATTAATAACAGTTAGTAAAAACATTAATAACACTTTAGGTGTCCAGTACAAATCCTTTGGACGACCGTACATCAGGCATAAACATTCCCTTAAAAAATTGGGGTGGCGGGGGGCTGCAGTATGTAAAAGCTCTTTTCTAGCCAGACAAATTTTATTTTGTGGTCAAGTTTTGGGAGTAGGGGGTCATAATAATCTCTCTTTTCCCTGTGCTTCCTTTATGAACTTTTGGTGGTTGAAGGAATAACTAGTATTTTATTTATTATGCCTCGTGTCAAGTACGTACTATTTGAATGAATTTGGAAAGGCGGCGCTCCATTGCTTAAAAACTCTCCTGTAGCCAAAAATTGCTTATTTATATGGTACTTTTACATTTTGGGACGGAGAAGTCACTTTTCCCCAATATTTTCATTATGAAGTTAATTAATTTGGTGATTGAAACATTAAATTGTATTTTTTTATTCTAGAGGAATTCCTTGGACATCAAGCACAAAACCGTTGGAAGAATCCACGTTGAACATTCCTGTCCATCGATCTTTTGGAAGGTCGCTTCGATCCATTTCAGACGAGGATATCTATCCAAGTGCAAACGAGTACCTGACAAATTTCACAAATGATCTTAATTTTCTACCACCTGTTTGCCCGATGTTGATAAACACGACCGAATCGTTGAGGTTTGTAATCGAAGTTTCTTTGGCTGACTTGAATTTTTCAGGGTGACCCCTACCAACTCCAGTGGTTTGAGTGCATTAGTTGCTTAAATTAATTCATGTCTTTGATTGCGCCTGACGTAGGTTTTGTTTGATTTTGTAAAATTGGTATTACATTAATGCAAATTCATCTAGAATGTTAATAGTGCCTTAAAAACAGTTCCAATTAAATGGCATTTGTGTTTGAGTAGCTGTTCTTAAAGAATTGGGACAAAAAATCTTCCCAATTTCTGGAAATTTATCTTCAAAAATTTACTTTAGCGTAAAGAGCGAGGTGTTGAGGAGAGGGCAGCCAACTAACACGGGATAATTTGTTTGTATTAAGTCTTAATATTCACTCTTTACTTTCATTTGAAAAACTTTTATTGTCTTTTATTAATTTTCTGTTCATATTTATAGTATACTCAGGATGATCAAAATTTTAGTTAGACCCCTTTCTCCAAATTTGCCATCATCCTTCCTCCCCCCCCCCCTCTTTCCAAAAAAAAATATATCCAGTATAGTCATTGATCAAGAAGTACTGTGTTTCCTTTTCTTTGCCTAAAATAAATTTCCTTAAGAAACGATAAATTAAATAATAAGTAATAAAAAATAATGCATTTAAAGCTCCCGTGGAAGTTTGCTAGATGGGAACTAAAAAGTTGTTGTTGATTGTTATGTTCTCTATTATCTTAACATGATTTCTATACATAATTTTCTATATAATTATATAGAATTATATTTCTATATAATTATATAGATTATAAAAATTATAATCTATATAATTTTCATTGATGATGCCATAAAGACAGAAAATTCTTTACCAATCGTTCGGAATAAATAATTTGTGAGTTTCTTATTGAAAAACTATTGAAATTATCATTAACATTTACTGAAATTATTAAAAAGCTCCTAAATTTTACATTTTCGTTCTATTTTAAACTTATAAATATTATTTAAATCATTTCTTATACCCATTGGCCTAATTTCGCTAAAATCCCGGGGAGGGGGTGCGTATGTAAATTTGGAAACAATATTCCAAATCAAGTGAAGATGACAGTGAAAACTGGAAAATGAGCCATATATTATCATAAAAGCAAAAATATGCTAAACAAAACTGACCCGTTTCTCGGGATGCTTGAATTACAAATGCTTATGATAGTTTTGATAAGATTTTTTTTTGCAAAAACTAAATTTCAGTGGGGGAGGGGCAAACTGAGGTGGGGGGCAACCCGGGGCCAGGGGGGGGGGCAGTTTCCCTCTGCCTCATCGCAAATTTTGCCCCTGCTTATACCATACTTCCTTTCTATTTAAAAATAAAATGCAAATTTTAAACTAAATGGTAAAACCTTTTATCAAGAGGGTGGAAAACAAGATAAAAATAATTCCTGAATATTTCGTCTTCACATCTGGGAACATTTATCAATGGACACAAAAACAAGCTGAAGTATACAAGAAAATATCATAAAAAGTTGAGAAAGAAAAAAAGTGTGAGAAACAATAAAACCCAGGAAGAAAATATGTAAAAAGGTTTTTGGACTTATTATTTAGCTAAAAAAGAAAAAAAGATAGAGAAACTGAAGAAAAATCATATCTGAAAACTCACAAAAAAATCACAACTACAAAGACATGAACCGAACTATTTGACAAAAAAAATAATAGAGGGGAATAGCAAAAATTTAACTATGTAAAGAATGTCTATAAACGTTTCATGACACGAATCGATATATTATGCTGAAAACTAAAAAAAGAAGGAGAAAATGAAAGAAAAAGTCACATAAAAAACAAATCTCTAAAGGTTTTGTAAAATGAAATTTTCGGCTAAAAACGCAAGAAACGCAGAAAAAGAAGAAAAGATGTCTTTATTTCTTTCGCACATATAAAAGAATATCTATAATGATTTCGGGCATGACCCCGAATATTTGGATATTTTTAGTTTATTTTCATAAACTAAACGAGTGCAGGGGCATGATTGTCACTGTATTGACCATTATGCTAGTGAAAAGTGTTTGGGAAACAAATGGTATTATTCTTTGGGTATTGTATCGTTTATATCAGAAAAGGAACTTCCCACAAAAATTATGCAAGTTTCGTTTGTGCGCTATTCTTTCCGAGGGCATAAACGAGATGTGGTCAACCATTTTACATATATATTATTTCTTAATCAAAAAAAGAGAATTTCAGCTCAACGCAAGAGAATTTACAACAATGAACACTATATAAATTACATCTAGGAAGCTTAATATAACCTAAAATTTAAGTGATGATCCCCATTAAACTATAATTTAAACTATGAATATTCTCGAGCCTTGTTACAGCGCTGCGGTAAGAGCTTAGCGTTACAATTAAGGATGCCACGGTTGGATTCTGGTTGCAGTCAGGAATTGTAACTTTCTTCGTTTATGAATTGGTACATAAAAATATATTTTTTCTTCTCTGCGACTTAATCTGCGTATCTATTTCCATCCAAAGTTAAAATAAACTTTTGATAGGTTATCTTTAGTTTATTTCTATTTTTGATGAAAAGGATTACCCTTACTTATATATCCAAGATTTCATTTTTGACAAAACACAAAATCGCAAAGAAAAGAAGAATGAGGACAATAAACAGCCAGTGAAAAAATTGAAACTTATGTAAATATTTCGGTCAAGTTACTAAGAAAGAGTCATCATATTTTAGTTTCGTGTTTTGTTTTAAGGTTTGGCGTTTTTATATTTGTATCAGTCATTTCTGCACTGAGGACAGTCAGGCGGAGGCCTTTCCGAAATATCTGCTTAATTTTCAATTTTTTCACTAGCTGTTTATTGTCCTCGTTCTACTTTTCCTTGCGATTTTGTGTTTCGTCATGATTAGCCAGTGTGGTTTCAGAAATTATTTATTTCATTTTGTGGCATAAGGGTGAGAGAGCTGGATAGGGGATCGTAAACACCACCAGGAAAATCCTCATTTGGGGTGAGAGTTGGTGCACCGTCTCAACTTTAATATTTATTAATTTTTTTTAAACATATTTTTATTATTAGATTTGGTTAATGTTCAGGTGTCTATTTCCTATAAACTAAATTTATTATTTACATTTGAAAGTCAAGTATTGATATGTCAAGTCTATAATACATTAATAAAGTTACTCGAATTAGCGAGAGTCGACTGTATTATAAAAGTAAAGAGTAACTTTGAACCCTAAAATGAGCAGATTTATCGACAATCTACTCTCGCTAATTCGAGTAACTTTATTTTTACACATTTTTTAACTGTGACACAACAACTTTGGCCTTGGCTATTCTACGTTTAACATCTTCACTGCTTCTACTGTCTTTACTAATAATACTACCTAGGTAAGTGAAGCTAGATAATTTCTGAGACCACACTGACTTATCATGACGAAATGATAAAAACTGTGAAGAAGAGAGAAACGATGATAATAACAGCCAGTGAAAAGAAAACGCAGATAATAATGCGAACATTTCGGTCAAGACCTTCATTTGACCGTTTTCAGTGTAGAATAATAAAAAAAATAGCAATATAAATCCAAAAGATAATATAAAAATCAAACCTTAAAACAACCACAAAAACTAAAATAGGAAGACCCTCTCAAAGCAACGGTGAAGAGTAACCCTGTCAATTTTTGGTCGGTTGTCGCCAAAAATTGTCCACTGTGTCTCGTCTCCAAGGGATTTATGAGGTCAAGTTAATATTAAATCCTTCAAATTGAAGTTGAGCTAATAAAAACCGTTTTTATTCTATACTCTGATATCCTTTATACGTTTTGAAAATTTGAGATTGTAATTCAGGCTGAACATGAAGCTGTTTGACAACTATAGACCTTGTATATAAAATCAGGTGTACAATTGTTTGTCTGTTTGTTCGTTCAGAGCGAACTAAGACGCTATTAAAGCTACAAACACGAATATTTTTTTTTTTGCAACTCTAGTTTAAGACCACGAGCAAGAAGCTAAATAAAAACCTGAAAAATATGAACAAGGAATAGCAAAAAAAAGTGAAATAACGTCATGATACCAAGCATGCAAGTGTCACGTCGAGGGTTGAGCAAGCCCTGAGCAATTCCTACTGGAAGTCATGTATGACTTCCAGAGTTGAACGTATCCCGAGGGGGTACGAGTAATCCCGAGTTGCACATTTATCGCATGTATGGATAAAATCAAAATTATGCTCGATGCGGCACCATTTGTTTATCCCGTTCGTATTTACCGACTTGAACATTGCTTAATTTTCAAGAACTAGATAGTTTACTAATCAGACTTAAGATTGAAGCCTAGTTGTTTGAAATTAAAGAAGATGGATGGTTGTAAAAGTGGTTTTTCTATTTCTCAGATGAATCTGGCAAAAAATACAGATACAAAAAGAAAGCGAAAAGAAATATATCAATAACCAATAATTAAGGAATAAGTTACTCTTGATTTAATCTTTAAGTAAGTAAGTAATCAGATTAACGGCGCTTCTTGACTACTAAGGTCTCTGTATCGGCCCTGCGTTGTGCGTTGGTACAGAAATCTTTGATCTATGGGTCCCGTATTACCAAACAAAACTCAAACCAACTGTTTGAGTGTCATGACGGGTCGTGTATGAGTGTTTAATTTTTTATATTTTTCAGGCTAAATTCTGATCTCTCCGATTTATTTACGAAGAAACAACCCAAAGATACAAAACCAACTAAGAAAGAAACTGTTGTATCGCTAAGTCCATTTCTTTCATCCAGACTAAGAAGTATAGAAAAGAGAAAAGAACCAAAAGGAATTAACTACATCATCCCTTCTGTTAAAAAAGATCTGGTACCAAAGGATAATCTGGAAGTTAATAATCGCTGGCATATGAGGCATGAGAAAGTCATTACTTTTATGAATTCAATAGAAAGACGAGATGATACGTATTATGTGGTTTCTTTCTCACCGGATCATCTCCTGGTACCTGCCTCTTCCCAGAATAGTACAATGAGACCCAAGATGTCCTTAGTATTGCCTGCCATGGCCCTTGATGGTGAGTTTATTTTGTGCTGCTATTATTTTTGTCATTGTAATTGACAATAAGTGGTCCTATCTTCATTTTCTCCTTAGTTTAAGCTCAAACTGCAATTGCTAAAAACTTGATTGTGGCACATAATATG
Source organism: Artemia franciscana (assembly GCF_032884065.1). Lineage (NCBI taxonomy): Eukaryota > Metazoa > Arthropoda > Branchiopoda > Anostraca > Artemiidae > Artemia > Artemia franciscana. The sequence goes on along the minus strand of NC_088877.1, from coordinate 34,024,895 downwards.
CTTTGATTTGGGCAGCCGAGGGGTACATACGTAGTTAAGATCTTACGGGGAGTTAGACTATGAAGAGCTATCGCAAACTGATGAGTGAAGCTGATGAATCTGCGACAAATATATCTTCTATCCAATTTCAATATTCTTGTCTTGATTTTTCCGTGGTAAGGGTGGAGGGAGCCTCAAACACGTACATAAGATTTTTCAATGGAGCTGATATTACGCTTAGGGATAATTCAGCTATGAGCAAAACAAATGGATTTTATGGAGGCTTTGCGAAATTCTGAGAAAATACAAATGCTGAGATACAGGAGGGTTCAACCGCTCAAGACCCCATCCTTAACCAGTGTCGGAAGTAACCTTTGTGGTTCTTTTTTGGAGGGGGGAATTCATCCACCCTTTTGTTTGTGCAGGCATTTTACACCCTCTTCTTTATCCTATTCCATGCTTGTTTCTAGCATTTAACTTTCCTTTTAGGTTCGTTTTCCACTTAATTAGACAGAAAATATCTAAATTATCATAAAATGTTGTTGCCTTTTTCTTTTTTTGATCGCTTTGACTTTTTTTTCTTTTTAGCGTTTCTGGTCTAAAAAATTATCCATATTTTTCTATAGGTATAATGTAGTTTGTCTGTTTTTGGCTCTTTTGGAAAACTTAGAAATATGACGAGCAATAGTGTTAGGGCTGAACTATTATAATTATTAGTTGAATCTGGCCGAGACACCGTGTTAAAAAGATTGGGCGAAGTGACAGCACCTTGACGCGTACATTTATAAACAGAAATAAAACTAATCAGATCATTCGGTAGGCTACTGAGGTAAAAAAGTCTATTTCTCGGAGCCCGTGTTAGATTAGATCAATTGGAAAACGGTAGCTTAAATCGATTTGTAAATTTAATGCGTACTTTTAGCCGCGAGTATAGCTTTTTCAAGGTGCGACTAACAGAGGGATGGACGCCTCTTTTTGCCGTATGAAGGAGCATGGCTCCGTGTACTAATAAGTTTAATGCACGTCCAATATCGTCTGCTGCTGAAAGAAGACTACCTTGGACCAATTCAGCTTCCATTAGGATATTAACTGCAACACTAAGGGCATCAACGCACTCTATTTTATTGTGAAACCCAAATTGGTATGGCGGAATGCTACATTTATCCTTTAACTCATCAAGACAAAACAGCTAAACAGTCTACAGAATGCAGCTGGGATTGTTATAGCCCTAAAAGGCGAACACTGAATGTTAGATTTGCCTTTCTTGGGGACAGGAGTGAGATCACCAATTCAAAAAGACGACGGTAATGTAAAGGTATCGAAAATCATCTGCATGAGGAATCCTAGGTGTGGCATGAGCAAAGGGATTCCATGCATACCATGTAGTGCACTAATATTATCTATACCATACCAAACGAAGCTTCCTGTTTCAGCTTGGAGACTGCCGTTATTATGGCTTGCATTGTAACAACATAGTAAGACTCTGGGTAAATAGATAGAAATTCATCAAGTTTGGATTTATTTTTAGACGAAAACTTCATTTGAAAAATGGATTCTCAACCTAGGGAGATTTCAGAAGCCTTGGGAGTATTCAAGGATGTAAACAATGCGTGTACGGTGACGAACTAGCTCACTTGCGAAGAGTTTTTTGTATAGAGCCGAATATCATTCAAAACACCCGACCTAGGACGATTATTATCTCTCAAGATAGAAGACCAAAACCTGGCACGGGAGCACGCTTCGGAGAGTTTTGTGTGTTTTGATCGATTGGGGACTTAGTCCAATGCAGATTTTCCAAACTGGAACGGCCGCTTCTTCGGCACATCTTAGAACGTGGCAAATCTCACCACAATACAAATCAAAAGCTATAGCTTACTGTAGTACAGAGGTTACTCCCATTAGATGTATGTACGGGATACGTATTTTAGACGTGTGAGTAATTATTATTTTTGGGATTGTGTGTATCCTAGAAATTATTGTGTTTACCTTGAGTACACCGTTTTTTTCTATGTTCATTATTCATTGTGTTAAACTCACCGTTTCTCTTTCTAGAAAGTATGATGCCACCTGCCAATCATGTAGCAATGATGCAAATAGACTGCGAAGTGACAAACACTCGCTTACTTCACGTACAGGAAAGCGTTGTTTCTTCTCTAAATTCGAGTCGGATGGATTCAAGCAGCTCAAAAGTGAAAGCAAAGTCAAGAAAACGGTCCAGTGAAGAAAAAGAATATAAATAAGTCAATATTAGTTTTCACTGAATCGGAGACTTTTCATGTAACTTGAAGGTCAAAGCGACTGTGTTGCTTAAGGTGATACGGTACTTGAATAGTTTAATCTCTCTTGTCCATTAGAAAGTTTTGTCAGTTTGTGTTGCCAACTATTTAGAATCAATTGGGTGATCTCGCCATAACCTACAGGGCATAGGTAAGAGATCCGGATAAATGATAGAAAACTAATAGCCGATACTTACTTTCATGGAAATCTTGGAAAACCCATTTAACTTCTCGTGTTGTAGGCCGGAGATAGAGATATTCGGTTTTAATAAAACTTATTTCATCAGAAAGTGAGAATTTTGTTTTTCGATTAAACAGAGCAAAACTCTCTTTTAAAAATTCAGGAAATGGCAATCCCTAAAACTTCTCTGGCTTACCTGCTTGAACAATACTAAAAATAAGCTCAGAGGATTCATCATCTGAGCAATTTGGTCGCGTTGGGAGTTTCCTGTGATGTAACTTTTTTGATTGGCACATGCTCGCCGACAAAAGCGACGTAGAATTTCACTGTATTTTTACTCAAACCACAAATTCTCAAAAGATCTAGATGATGGCTAATCCCCTGGGATAATTCACTAATGCGTTTCTTTGTCTTTGTGACTTTCAGCCGATTGGAAGCTCACAAAATAATTTTTACGGTACCGTATCATCGCAAGACCAATTCACAGGCATGTTTAGAGAGACATTACTGTCTAGGCATAATTAGTCAGTTATAAGTTGCTTCTTCTTGTATAACCTTTTGTATTAAGTGAACATTGCTAAAATTAATGTCTAACTAAGCACACGTGAAAGGACTTTGAGGCCGAGGCCGAGCGTGAATGGTTGATGTCTTTCTTTTCTTCTACAGTGAAGTAAATGTTTGTTTTCACAACTGTAAAATATTGAGTGTTTTTTATCTTTGTTGTATGAAAACAAGCATGCTGAAATTAATTTCTAGTTGCTACTAAATTTCTATTTTCTAGAAAAATCTAATTAATATTTGAAATGATATTAGTCGGAAATAGATTGGCTTTTACTGTTAGTGTCTGTAAACAAACATGCTAAGGTATGTTGCTTAAGGCCGATTCACAAAGAAATTTTACTAATACTAAGGTTCAGCTAGCCTCAATTTGAGGCAATCAGTTTTCCCTGATTTTTCTGGTTGGCTGAAAATTCTAGGAAAAACTTTGATTGGTTCGAATTAACACTAGCTAAATCTTGGTGTTGGTAGAATCTCATTTTGACTAGGACTTAAAGGTAAGTGAAAAAAGAAAAGAAACTGTTTACGCATCACTTCATACTAGACTCAGATAAATGTTTTCTTTGTCAATTATAAAGTAAGCGCAATTATAAAAGATAACAAGCATGCTAGAATAAATTTTCTTTGAATTAAAAAAGAAATGTTACTTCGTACTGAAATTTCTTATCTTTCTCTCCACGGTTTCAGGCTAAATTTTAAGAACCTGAAATTACAGGCTTGCGAAAATTTACGGATCAGCTATGTTGATTAGGCACTCGTTTTTGTCCATCAAAACTGGCTTTAGTTGGCACAAGTTTAATTCTTAATATAAATTGATCTACACAGGCTCTACATTCATGTAGGGCCTGAAAGGTGGGAGTGGATTACTACTACTGCTACTTCTAACACCTGACGGAACCTCTAAGCTACCTGAGGACGACGCCACTGCGCAAACTCCTCCTCCATCCCAACCTTTCCAAAGCGTCCCTCTTTACACCCAATCGAGAAGGCCCATTTTCTCTTAAATCCTTTCTTAAGACCTCCTCATATCCAATTCAGGGACGACCTACTTTCCATTTGGCAGTAGATGGTTGGTAAAAAAGGACAATTTTGGGGTTAAGTATTTTCACTATAGTCACACTTTGTTCAATCTCAGAGGGAGAAACATCACTCAATGTAGATATCTTACTATATTTTAAAGTGGTATGAATAGTTTTCAATGAAAATTTTAGTGTGTTGGAGAATTTCGACTTTTGTTTTGATGCATCAAACTAAATCCAATTTCCGGTCATATTATCTTAGGCTTTAAAAACTTCTCAGTCGTCAAGTGTTTGTTTGTAAGTTAATTTTATGTTTCCCTTATTTTATCGTATTCAACGGTAATTTTTGCGCTATCACGTTATTTTTTCAAGTTCTTTCTGTATAATTTTTCCTCCAAGAAATTGTAATATGCAAAAATGTTGGAAGAAATCTTCAATGTTATGGTTAGGTTGTAAATTAATTAACGTACAGATTTGTTAGTGTCAGCGGTACTTGTATGATATAGCCCTGACCTAATATTCTTCATCTAAGTAGAACATATTTCTCTGACGCTCAACCCTATTGAAATAGTACCTAGATATGATGTAAAAAATACTTAAGAAATAAATTTCGGCTATATATTTGCACATTAGGGGGAGGGGGGGGTTGGTAAATTGTAGCGAATCTGCATGACTAATGTGTTAGGTATGATTATTCTGCATATTTTAAAGTAAGAATTGTTTTCTAACTTCAAGCTATCCAAATACTTTATCCCCCCCCCCTCCTAATGTGCAAATATATAGCCCAAATTGTATATTTCCCATCTATCATGTCACTGCTCTTTGCCTTGTGTCACGCTAATCTGAAAGAAATTAACAAAAAAAAAAAACGGTTTTATAATGCGTCAAAGGATGAACAGCTTGAGTGGTCGGGGTTATATCATACGAGTACCGTGTCAGCTGCTTCTAACAGATTTTGCTTCCCATATTTGCCTGTGCAATTGATTTGTGTATATTCAAGTCAGACGTTTCTTTGTTTATATTTTCAATGTTGTGAAATGAGTATGCCTGTGCTAAAACTGATCTCGTACCAAAGTTTGTTGTGTCTAGTTATGGGGATTTTTTGGGTATTTTTTGGTAATCAATTGGAGTTTTTATTACTTGGAATTTAGCATTTTTTCTTTTGGTTGGGGGATTTTTGCTTTTGTTATCCGATTACGTTATTTATTGGCTTTACTTCTGCTGTTGTTTTTCTCATTCACGTTTGTTTGTTTCTATTTAACTGAATTGGAAGAATGCACAATGGTTTTTGTATGATTTTGTATGCTTTGTTTTTAACTATTAAATGTAAAAAAAAAACGAACTAGTATTGACACTTGACTATGATCTGATTTATTTTATACATCAATTGAGTGATACTACCAAAATTTTATCACCTTAACCATCAAAGGTTATGAGTGTGAGGAAATTTGTCTATTTTTTGAAGCAGAGGAAAAATATCGACAAGACCAAAAAAATACAGATGGTGTGACAAGACTGACAAAGAAAATATGATAAATAGAGCGTGACAAGAGTGAGGACAAGACTAAAAAAGAACTAGGCATAAGTGAAACTCTGGCATCTTTTAGAAGATAGAGCACAAAATTATAGTCTCAATTGATCAGTGTGATTCATTTTAAATTACCGCCATATTAAAGCATACTGGCATCTTTTTGAAGATAAAAACAATCTTATGTTCCTGACTTGGCTGATAAGACTACAGCAAGTTAGTTTAGCTTGAAATGAATGCACTCTAACATACAAAATTTATTTTTTAATATAATGATAACCTGCTCTGTAACATATTAATCCAAATACCAATCTGCGTATCTAAAGAGGCTTTTCTTAAAATGAGTAAGTTCCAGAATACATGTAGCGATACATTTCAAATTTCCCAATCGAGAAAACTGCCATCTAATGATTTACTTCACACTATGCCAAAAGATGACCGGACAGTAGCGAACCTATCAAATGGCAATGAAATACTGCAAACCAAAAAGATAATGTCTATGGTAAGGTGTTGGCTAGCTGACAAAGTGAAATTAAGGACTTTTTCAAAAAAATAAGGACTTTTTAGGACCACTGTGACTTCAGGGATCATTAGGGACCAATGTAAGACCCCTGTGTAAAACCAATGTAAAACCATTTACAATGGTTTGATTCAGAATAAATTAAATAAAGATCGTGTATCTAAGAACAAATTATAAATCTAATAAGTAAATTATAAATATAATCAAATAGATTCATGAATGGTATAATTTTACAAGGCTCAAAAAGAAACATAACATATATTACTCCTCTGTCGAGTCTTGATCATTCTAGTATTATTTAAGCTGTAGCTTTGAATAAATAAGAATTGATTTTAAAAAATCAAGCTGAAGTTCCTAAATTTATTGGAATCTGAATTTACAGAAAGCTTCCATCTTATATGTTTTAGAAGTTGGCTCTGTTTGGCTCAACTTTGTGGCCAATTTGCCGCTGTTGGTAACCATGGGAATGGCTCCCAACTTAATCCGGTTGCACTCCACTGTGGACTGCTTGCTCCACGCTTACTTATATAAAACTACTGAAGTGTCTGGAATGAGGGAAGGGGTTGAGGAATTTAGGAATAATAAAATGTACATTTGTGGGTTAAAACATCAACCCCCACCTATCTTCCAGTATATGGGTACAACCCGCTCATGTTGCAAAATTATCCAATTTTTCCAAGGAAAATAACTATTCGCGTTAAGGAGTCTTAACATAATAATCTTTTGTAAACAATAACCTGCTCTGTAGCATCTTAATCCAAATACCTCTACTTTCTAGTACATGTGCGATATGGCAAGTTTATGGACTAAACCCTTTAGAATAGCCTTGCGCCGATCTTGTATTTTTTTTTTCTGTAACAAGTGGAAGGGGTGTTTTTTTCAAAACTAATGATCAAGTATGATATACAAAAACATAAAACTCGGTAAATGCTCTTTTTTATGTTTGATATTTCCCTTCACCATCCACTGAAGGCTCAGGTTCAAAGTATCCCACGGATTGAATTCAATAACTCAAGAATGACTAGTAGGGAAGGGTGATTTTAAAGCTATAGATGATATAGATACAATTTGGTAAATAAAGAGGACTGTAAATGTTATTTGATAAACCGAAACTGTGTGAGAAACTGTCTCTGTCCACTAAGCATGGTAAAGCGTTATGTTCCAGGTTCTAGGTCCGAGAGGTTCCAGGTTCGAACCTTGGCTTTAGTATTAATACAAAAGAAGAAAAAAAAACTAAAAAACAGGTAAAAACTACTAAAAAAACTAAAAAAGCTAAAAAACTAAAAAAAAGGTAAAAAACTAAAAAAGAAAAAACTAAAAAAAGGGTAAAAACAGCAAAAAACTAAAAAGAAAAAAAACTAATAAAAAAACTGAAAAAGAAAAAAAAAACTAAAAAAAGGAAAAAAACTGAAAAATAAAGGAAAAAAAGAAAACTAAAAAAAATAAAAAAAAAATAAAAAAGGTAAAAACTACAAAAAAAACTAAAAAGAAAATATAAATGACGACCGGGACACTCAAAGAGAAATTACAGACCGGGACACAAATGACGACTGGGACGTGTGTGTCGACTGACGTCATGTTTGTTTGTCGACTGACGTCATATTTGTTTGTCGACTGACGTCATGTTTGTTTGTCGACTGACGTCATGTTTGTCGACTATAAATGACGACAGGGACACAACTACAACGGGGACGCCGGGGGGCACAGGGGGGATATATAAATGACGATGGGGACACAGGGAATGTTTGATTAGCAATCACCATCAACAAAGCTCAAAGGGCAATCATTAGAATAATGAGGTATAGATCTGAATACGGATTGTTTTTCCCATGGACAATTATATGTTGCATGTTCAAGAGTCGGTAAACCTGACAATCTATTTATATGTACAGACAATGGGACAGCGAAGAATGTTGTTTATTCGCAAGTTTTACGTAGTTAAAACACACACATATATATATAATATATATATATATATATATATATATAATATATATATATATATATATATATATATATATATATATATATATTATATATATATATATATATATATATATATATATATATATATATATATATATATATATATATATAAATATATATATATATATATATATATATACTAGCTGTTGGGGTGGCGCTTCGCGCCACCCCAACACCTAGTTGGTGGGGGCGCTTCGCGCCCCCCCCAAGCCCCCCCGCGCGCGTAAGTCGTTACGCGCCATAATAGTTACGCGCCATTGTAGTTGTGTCCCTATGTCCCACCTGTGAATATAGATATATATATATATATATGGTTTTAACTACGTAAAACTTGCGAATATACAACATTCTTTGCTGTCCCATTGTCTTTGCATATAAATAGATTGTCAGGTTTACCGACTCTTGAACATGCAACATATAATGGTCCATGGAAAACAATCTGTATTCAGATCTATACCTCATGATTCTAATGATTGCCCTTGAGCTTTGTTGATGGTGATTGCTAATCGACCATTCCCTGTCCCGGTGTCCCGGTCGTCATTTACATCCCCCTGTTTCCCCCGGTGTCCCCGTTGTAGTTGTGTCCCTGTGTCCCGGTCGTCATTTATATTCCCTGTGTCCCGGGTCCCGGTCATCATTTGTATCCCGGTGTCCCGGTCTGTATATACATTCGTTTTTTAGTTTTGTTTTTCTCCTTTATTTTTTTCCTTTTTTTTCTTTTTTAGCTTATTTAGATTTTTAGATTTTTTAGTTTTTTTTATTAGTTTTTAGTTTTTATTTCTTTTTAGTTTTTTTGTCCCGGTCGTCATTTATATCCCCCTGTTTCCCCCGGTGTCCCCGCTGTAGTTGTGTCCCTGTGTCCCGGTCGTTATTTATATTCCCTGTGTCCCGGTCGTCATTTGTATCCCGGTGTACCGGTCTGTATATACATTCGTTTTTTAGTTTTGTTTTTCTCCTTTATTTTTTTCCTTTTTTTTTCTTTTTTAGTTTATTTAGATTTTTAGATTTTTTAGTTTTTTTATTAGTTTTTAGTTTTTTTTTCTTTTTAGTTTTTTTGTAGTTTTTACCTTCTTTTTAGTTTTGTTAATTTTTTTTTTTACTTGTGTCCTGGTCGTCATTTATACTCCCTGTGTCCCGGTGCTTTGTTGATTGCTAATCGAACATTCCTTTTGTCCTGGTCGCTTTCTCTTTGAGTGTCGTCATTTATTTTTTTCTTTTTTTAGTTCTTTTAGTTTTTACCTTTTTTAGTTTTTTTTTAGTTTTTAGTTTTTTTAGTTTTTTACCTTTTTTTAGTTTTTTTAGTTTTTTTAGTTTTTTAGCTTTTTTATTTTTTTTATTAGTTTTTAGTTTTTTTGTAGTTTTTGCCTTTTTTTTAGTTTTTTTAGTTTTTTAGCTTTTTTATTAGTTTTTAGTTTTTTTTGTAGTTTTTGCCTTTTTTTAGTTTTTTTAGTTTTTAGCTTTTTTATTTTTTTTATTAGTTTTTAGTTTTTTTTTGTAGTTTTTGCCTTTTTTTAGTTTTTTCAGTTTTGACGTCACCTGATCCAGTTTTTTCAGGTGACGTCACCTGATCCACGATCCACAGATCCACAGACAACTTATTTTTATATATATAGATAGTTTTTTTTTTTTTTACTTATGTCCTGGTCGTCATTTATACTCCCTGTGTCCCGGTGCTTTGTTGATTGCTAATCGAACATTCCTTTTGTCCTGGTCGCTTTCTCTTTGAGTGTCGTCATTTATTAGTTTTTTCCTTTTTTTTTAGTTTTTTATTGGTTTTTACCTTTTTTTTAGCTTATTTTTCAGTTTTTTCCTTTTTTTTAGTTTTTTTTTATTTTTTATTTTTTTTAGTTTTTTACCTTTTTTTAGTTTTTTTAGTTTTTTTTAGTTTTTTAGCTTTTTTACTTTTTTATTAGTTTTTAGTTTTTTTTGTAGTTTTTGCCTTTTTTTAGTTTTTTCAGTTTTTTTTTTAGTTTTTTATTGGTTTTTACCTTTATAGTTTTTTTTAGTTTTTTAGCTTTTTTATTTTTTTTATTAGTTTTTAGTTTTTTTTTGTAGTTTTTGCCTTTTTTTAGTTTTTTCAGTTTTGACGTCACCTAATCCAGTTTTTTCAGGTGACGTCACCTGACACATCCATCCATCCATCCACAGACAGACAACTTATTTTTATATATATAGATATATATATATATATTCACAGGTGGGACACAGGGACACATCTACAATGGCGCGTAACGACTTGCGCGCGCGGGGGGGCTTGGGGGGCGCGAAGCGCCCCCACCAACTAGGTGTTGGGGTGGCGCGAAGCGCCACCCCAACAGCTAGTAAGTATATATAAGTTGTTTGTCTGTGTGTCTGTCGAGTGACGTCATGTTTGTGTGTCGACTTACGTCATGTTTGTCGACTGACGAAATTACAGACCGGGACATCGGGACACAAATGACGACCGGGACATCTATATATATAAAAATAAGTTGTCTGTGTGTCGAGTGACGTCATGTTTGTGTGTCGACTGACGTCATGTTTGTCGACTGACGAAATTACAGACCGGGACATTGGGACACAAATGACGACCGGGACATAGGGAACATAAATGACGACAGGGACACTGAAAGAGAAAGCGACCGGGACACAAGGAATGTTCGATTAGCAATCACCATCAAAAAAGCACCGGGACACAAATGACGACCGGGACACAGGGAATATAAATGACGACCAGGACACTCAAAGAGAAATTACAGACCGGGACACCGGAACACAAATGACGACCGGGACACTGGGACACAGGGAATATAAATGACGACTGCGACACTCAAAGAGAAATTACAGACTGGGACACCGGGACACAAATGACGACCGGGACACAGGAAAACAACAACAACGTGGACACCAGGGGGCACTGGGGGATATATAAATGACGACGGGGACACAGGGAATGTCCGATTAGCAATCACCATCAACAAAGCTCAAGAGCAATCATTAGAATAATGAGGTATAGATCTGAATACAGATTGTTTTTCCCATGGACAGTTATATGTTGCATGTTCAAGAGTCGGTAAACCTGACAATCTATTTATATGCACAGACAATGGGACAGCCAAGAATGCTGTATATTCGCAAGTTTTACGTAGTTAAAAATATATATATATCTATCTATATTCACAGGTGGGACACAACTACAATGGCGCGTAACTAATATGGCTCGTAACGACTTACGCGCGCGGGGGGGCTTGGGGGGCGCTCAAAGAGAAAGCGACCGGGACACAAGGAATGTTCGATTAGCAATCACCATCAACAAAGCACCGGAACACAAATGACGACCGGGACACAGGGAATATAAAGGACGACCGCAACACTCAAAGAGAAATTACAGACTGGTACACCGGGACACAAATGACGACCGGGACACAGGGAAACAACTACAACGGGGACGCCGGGGGGCACAGGGGGATATATAAATGACGACGGGGACACAGGGAATGTTTGATTAGCAATCACCATCAACAAAGCTCAAGGGCAATCATTAGAATAATGAGGTATAGATCTGAATATAGATTGTTTTTCCCATGGACAATTATATGTTGCATGTTCAAGAGTCGGTAAACCTGACAATCTATTTATATGCACAGACAATGGGATAGCCAAGAATGCTGTATATTCGCAAGTTTTACGCAGTTAAAAATATATATATATATATATCTATCTATATTCACAGGTGGGACACAGGGACACAACTACAATGGCGCGTAACTAATATGGCGCGTAACGACTTACGCGCGCGGGGGGGCTTGGGGGGAGCGCGAAGCGCCCCCATCAACTAGGTGTTGGGATACTAGCTGCTGGGCTAGCTGCTAGGCTAGCCCAGCAGCTAGTATATTTGATATATATATATATATATATATATATATATATATATATATATATATATATATATATATATATATATATATATATATATATATTTGACTTTCGAATTTCATCAGTTTTTCCTAACTGAAATTTAAAAAAAATGTCTTAAAATCGCATTACATATACTTATAACAAAAAAATCACTTGTAATATTTTAAAGTTGTAAAGAAGATGATATAAATATATCAGTCGTTATTTTTCAATTAGAAAAATAATATTTGTAGTGGTGTTTTTATTACTTAGTTTTTTTTTAGCTTTGAAACTGAAATTCTTTCAACTTTTTTTATGTCTTAAAATCACATTAAATATACTTATAGCAAAAAATCACATGTGATATTTTAAAAATACAAAATCAAAATGATATAAATATGTCAAACGTATTTTTTTTTTCAATTGAAAAAAATAATGTTTGTAGTAAAATTTTTCTTCTTTTTTTGGAGAGGGGACTTGTTTTGGAGCCTAGGATTATTTTGAGACTTGGAAATTTTTATTGGACTTAGTTATTTTGGAGACTTAGAAGTATTTGAGACTTAGAACATTATTTTTGAACTTAGAGTTTTTTGGGTGGGGAAACGATTTTTTATGAGATTTTTTGAACTTAGAAATTTGAGCTTGAATTTCAGAAACTTTAACATAAATGAACAGTGAAATTTTTTTTTTAATTCTAGGCCAATGATTCATCAAAATACATAGGAACAAAGAGTCTGGCATTATCAATGGATTTAAATTTGAAGATATTTTCGCTCCTGAGGATATGAAGTCCCCTGACCATATAGATGAGACAATGTTGGATGATCTACTGGCCATGGTCAACAGTATTTGAAATCCTCACGATATCCATTCTTTCATCTTGATGACCATGGACGAGTCGTGTACAATATTGACCCGCTCATCTATTGAAAACGTAAGAAACAATTGAATTTATCTTTTCATTCCCCCTCTTGCATTTGTGGGTATGGGTGTGTTTGTAAACAATTGAATTTATCTTTTCACACCCCCTCTTGCATTTGTGGGTATGGGTGGGTTTGTAAGGGGAGATTTGTTGAGGGTAGTGGGGAGGAGGAATGTCAGTCCGCGACCCTGATCGTTCGAACAACCCAATTATATCAGGCGGAGGAACTATCTTGAAAAAAGGGTGGTTTCACATTCAACAGAACGGACGATAATTTACATTACCAACCCATTACCAATGGATAGAATATATTGCGTACCGTGAAATTGACTCATTTGTTGTTTCAAGAAGTGTTGTCATAGCTTCGCCCATACGATTATCCCCTCCCAATGTCTCAATAACCTCTACCAATTGCATGGTTTTACACGAGCCTCTTTGAGTATGGGCATAACAGACTGCAATGGGCTCATGTTTTCTTTTTTATCATGAGTTAAATTGGAGGGACCGTACATATCTATCAGTTTGGTTTCGTAGTTTAAAACCACCTTGTTACTCTGTAGGAGTGAATTCTGAAAATTCTCAAATAGCAAGATGGCCCTCTCGCCGCTTATCATTTCCGCAGATTTGTAACCATGACACTCGCAGAGCCTCATATGATGTTTGTTTTAGTTTAGTATGAAATCTACAAAGATAAGTTCGAAAATAGTAGTTTGCCCTTCCAATGTTTTTACCATCACATAAAACCCAAAAAACATATGGTATTAGAAAAAAAATGTCTAATTGAATAAGTTTCCTGGCAGAGTTGTAAAGAAGCCATGCCCAATGTTTCGCTGACGCAATGGACGGAGCCCTCACTGAATATATTACCTCCTTTTTATTACTGTGATTACCCTCCTCAAGTTATGTATCATACTGTAAAACAGTAACCTACTCAAAAATATTTATCCCTTTAATTGTTACTGGACATTGGCCATTTAAACAATTAGAATCTAGTTTAGGGAATTTTAGGCCCCCATTAACTGCCTAACCATCCGAATATGTCCTACTAGCATCATTTGTCAGGCGTTTGTGATCTGTGAAGCGATCTGTGAATCAGGACTGAAGCAATTAGTCCAAGCAAAACCATCCTCTGATACACTTTTGGGTTCGAAGGTACTTGATTGAGCCGAATCCCCTATTGACATATTTGGGAGTGTAACACCAGTCTATAAGTATCTTATGTATCTAAGTATCTTAATGTATATAAGCATCTTAATGCAGTCAAAAAGGTTGCTGCCCTTTGCCTTGATGGTGGCGATGATTTCTGATCGGTTAACATAGAGAACGAATGAGAAGTTATTTCCTTTCTTGGAGTGGTTTTTACAAACCTTGAAAAGAATATTTTAATTGCATGCGTGTGTTTGTGTGTGTGTGTATGTACGTGTTTTATACGGAATTTCAAATGCGACATGGAAAACAAATGAGAAGTTCTTTTGGAATGACACGGTTTTATTCAGCTAAAACTCGAATACTATAATAATATCTATTTTCATGTCATTTAATATACATGCATAATAATTTTCAATAGTACTCACACACACCCATACCCACAAATGCAAGAGGGGGAGTGAAAAGATAAATTCAATTGTTTGTTACGTTTTCAATAGATGAGCGGGTCAATGTTGTACACGACTCGTCCATGGTCATCAAGATGGAAGTATTGTTCACACCAAGTGCTGAGAAGCTAGCGGCAGATTTTTTAAAGAATGAGTCAAGCTACAACCAATATGAATCAAAATAATTCAAGTAAATCAAGTGTTCTTAGTCGCTATGCATACGCCATTCTATTGTGGCCTAAGAGACGTGATGAAGTTGCTAAAGCTCTTGAATCCATCCTGGAACAATATTGTTATAAGAAGAGTCAAACAGATCGGGTTAGGGAATTTTTTAATCCGCATTGAAAAATACTCTTTCTTTTATCTATGATTTGGGTAAAATCATGTTGATTTATAATCAACATCCTCATCAATCCCTGTCAAACACTACTATTCTGTTAGTTCATTGAAGAAATGGTAATATATTTGACACTTTTCTTGAATAATATCCAATGAAGGGGAAAGGGAAATGAAAAAGAAGAATTTCGATGTTGGTGATACAGTTCGAATCAATTGATATCTTAATGTATTGTACGAGGGGAACTACTTATGGTCACTGAACTTTTTAAAGTGTCCAGAATCTTAGACACTAAGCCCATAACGTATCGTCTACGTGATATGAAAGATAACGAGATTCATGGCAGTTTTTATAATGATGAATTACAAATTATTAAAACACTGAAATGTATCACATTGAAAAGATATTGAAGAGTCGTATTTAGAGGGGCAAGAGACAGTTGGCTGTTTGTTGGCTAGGACACAACTCTGATTTTGATTCTTGGGTGTCTGCTGAAGGCGTTTACAATACCGACGATTCTTATGTGCGTTTATGTCTACCTCTCGACGATGACGTTTACTTCTAGGATGGTTTGAATGAAACAAGCGATTTTTGGACAAAAATCTGCCCCACCATCAAATTCAAAGAAGGAAAGTATGAAGTTTCTCTTGCCAATTGTATCATCAAAAATATATATGACGTTCTAAGAAAGCTGACGCTGTATGAGATAAGACCCTTTGACTTCCCCGATGAAGGCTAGATGACAAATTTTGACTCTAATGATTACCCCTTTGCCACCATACCGTACAAGGAATACAACAAAATGCCTGAGCATTGTCTAGTTGTCAATAAAAAGTTGCGAGTCGAAAAAAGGGTAGTTTCACATTCAACGATTCAACAGAACAGACGATAATTTACATTAACAATCCAATTGAGAACGGAAGAATTTTCATCAATGAGGATTTATGCGAGGCCCTTGGGTTTAAAAGTCGCTTTATTCAACTCAAAAATTTCAGTGGCAAGGATCATGTCATCTGTACAGATTATGCACCTAGTTTTTCTTCGGACCGTTATACATTTATTTGCACTTCATTTGTGGAGCCGTCTGGTAATTGAAATGCCCCCTCCTATGTATTCTTGAACGGAAAAGCACTCACGAGCAAGTTCATCACTACAATATAAAGCTATATTTAAGTCTAGGAAAAGAAATCCTTTTTCAATCTAACAATTTTTTCTTGGTTTCTTCTTCTTCTTTGACAAGAGTGATGTCTTTCGTTTCTAACCTGAGTAGAGACTGATGAGAGATGAGGTGTTTCTCAATCTTTTTATACCTTTTCCACTCTGTCATGGTTTCAATCGCTCGCCAAGGTATCATGCACTGGACCTGGGATTTTGTGAGATAATTTCTTTAAAATCTTTACCAGCCCCCTCATGGGTCTAAATGACGTGTAATTATAGCCAAACCTTTTGTTATTGCTAAAAGGTCACCTAACTAGCTTCTTTATATTAACTGGCACAGTTCCAAATACGAAGCGTTTAAAGGAAAGTACTGAAGATGCTTTACATTGTAGTGATGAACTTGCTCGTGGACGCTTTTCCGTTCGAGAATACATAGGAGGGGGCATTTCAATTACCAGACGGCTCCACAAATGAAATGCAAATAAATATATAAATGTCCGAAGAAAACCTAGGTGCATAATCTGGACAGATGACATGATCCTTGCCACTGAAATTTTAGAATTGAATAAAGCGACTTTTAAAACCAAGGGCCTCACTTAAATCCTCATTGATGAAAATCGCTTGTTTTATTCAAATCATCCTAGAAGTAAACGTCATCGTAGAGAGGTAGACATAAACGTCACATAAGAATCGTCGGTATTGTAAACGCCTTCAGCAGATACCCAAGAATCAAAATCAGAGTTGTGTCCTAGCCAACAAACAGCCAACTGTCTCTTGCCCCTCTAAATACGACTCTTCAATATCTTTTCAATGTGACACATTTCAGTGTTTTAATTATTTGTAATTCATCATTATAAAAACTG
Organism: Artemia franciscana; assembly: GCF_032884065.1. Lineage (NCBI taxonomy): Eukaryota > Metazoa > Arthropoda > Branchiopoda > Anostraca > Artemiidae > Artemia > Artemia franciscana. The sequence goes on along the minus strand of NC_088877.1, from coordinate 34,008,097 downwards.
CCATGAATCTCGTTATCTTTCATATCACGTAGACGATACGTTATGGGCTTAGTGTCTAAGATTCTGGACACTTTAAAAAGTTCAGTGACCATAAGTAGTTCCCCTCGTACAATACATTAAGATATCAATTGATTCGAACTGTATCACCAACATCGAAATTCTTCTTTTTCATTTCCCTTTCCCCTTCATTGGATATTATTCAAGAAAAGTGTCAAATATATTACCATTTCTTCAATGAACTAACAGAAAAGTAGTGTTTGACAGGGATTGATGAGGATGTTGATTATAAATCAACATGATTTTACCCAAATCATAGATAAAAGAAAGAGTATTTTTCAATGCGGATTAAAAAATTCACTAACCCGATCTGTTTGACTCTTCTTATAACAATACTGTTCCAGGATGGATTCAAGAGTTTTAGCAAATTCATCACGTCTTTTAGGCTGCAATAGAATGGCATATGCGTAGCGACTAAGAACACTTGATTTACTTGAATTATTTTGATTCGTATTGGTTGTAGCTTGACTCATTTTGTAAATACTCTGCCGCTAGCCTCTCAGCACTTGGTGTGAACAATACATGTTTTTTCTTTATTTACAATAAAGACACCACATAATCACATTAACAATAATACTTAGAAAGGGGTCCCCCGGAAGGGTTCGGCGTTCACTGGCGGTGGTCGACCTAAGGCTGGATCCCCCTCCCCTCTCCTGGGCCGGCAATGGGCACGGTGCCAAGTAAATAATTAAAAACTTTAATCAATTTTAAATTTACAAAAACACTGATATTCAATTCTACCTTGCTAAAGAACATAAAAACACACTGTTGAGATGGGGGAAAACGGACCCCTCCCACCTTAGGAATACAAAATGGATCCTTCCTCCCAACCACCATGTATTGAACTTTTTTCGAGATGAAGACGATGTCTATATTCTAGACATATGCCTCAGTCCAAAGTTAGATAATGTCCACAGGGTAGCACCCTCCCACCGTCTGCACAGACATAGAAGAATCGCCGGGAACTTCGCTCTTAGAATGAAATTAATTTCCACACAGTTTCTGTAAACACTCATGTCAAACTTCTGTTTCACATAGTGTCTACGCACCCCCATGCAGACTTTTGATTAACTCATTGTGTGTTTGTACACAAGTACACCTTCGAACTTACAAGGACACCATTGTAAATCAAGCGGCTCCCCGTCTCCGATTTCAATAAGAATTATTTATTTAGGGCCTGGTGCTTCACTAGCTCCAAGTAAATGGACTCACCTCAACTGGTAAAGTCCATTCAAGAGCTAATGTGCGTGCCTTTTCAAAATATACTAATAAATTTCCGATTTGAACTTTTAGCAACCCCGTAATATACTTAAATTTATCCCTCCCTCAGCAATTGGGGCCTACACATCCAGTAAAAGAATGATAACATGAGTTTTCTTTAGATGTCTGCAGTTGCGCTACCAGCAATAATATATTCATTTAAAAAACTTCTTTTTTCCTATATAAGAAGACCATATTGGAGTCTATGATGGTAAATGATGTAAAGTTTTGATCGGCAACGATTCAAGCACATTCTTTTAGGTCGCAAACCTATCACAACGACTTCTATTGATCACATTCTGAGACATCTTATCAAAGGCGGAATTCAAAGGAGTTTAAAGATTTCTTTTTCAACCTTCGTTTTCGCTTCTGAACGTTTACTGACAAAAGTGTCAATAAATGTTTTCCAATATGACTTTTGATCAAACTGGAGGGCTCTATGTATCTTTGTGACCTTGAAACCGTTGACTAGCATCCATCTCAAAGGAACGTGATGTACAGCATATTCTGTTTCGAATGAATGTCGGCAATAAGTTTTTTTGAAGGTGTCCAATGCACTCTCCAATCCTCTACCTAAGAAGTATTATATGGACTCAAAGAGTCCTTATTCACGAGTCTGTTTATGTACAGAAAAAATCTTCGTCGATTCATGAAATTCCAATGGTATTTCACCGTCAATTCCAAAAAACCATCATTGTGGTCCATTCTCCTCAACGGTGACAGTGTTGGAGAAATTTACAGCACAAGGACTGTCAAGTCATTGGTAATTACCAAGCGGCAAAGAGTAATCAGACACTACCGACAAATAATGGTGTTTATATCAAGAAAAATTGCATCCGACTTCACACTGGTGTCTTGTCCACTCGGGTAAGATGTTAAGATCCAATATCCATGCAAAACATAGCCTCCCCTCATTGATCTATCTACAAATAGATGCTGATCAACGTTGGTGATCTAGCCTATTTTCTCTTTACTGATTTTAAGAACTAAATCCATCACCAGATAAGGATTTGAAAAATAATAGCCCAAATCCAACCCAAATTCCTCATAGATTTTATCCATTCCTTTGCACACAATATCCAGCAACGTCAATAAATCACTTACGATTTTCTGTACTTGAATTAATTGACTTAGGGATATGGGGATAGAACTATGGGACTCTAAAAACGGATTTTCTTCAAGCATGTATTGCCATTATTTATTTTTTTTCCATTTGAATTCTAAGAGCAGCTTCTCAGATGATTTAAGTACAAAATAATATGGAAAAAAACCTATACACATGTGCCATCTACAGCTTCACCTCTATGCAAACGTGCAAACACCGGTAATATGAATTTCAAATCGTAGCTTTAATTGTGCACACAAACAGCCAGAATATATTGTTGCATAACGTTTAAATATCATGATTGATCGGCCCGTCCAAGATAGTTCCTCCCCCTGATATAATTGGGTTGTTCGAATGATCATGGTCGCGGACTGACATTCCTCCTCCCCACTACCCTCAACAAACCTCCCCTTACAAACCCAACAAATTTCTTTATTTTTAATAGCCAAATCATCCTCCGGTCATAGGGTCATTGGATAGGATATATTCTGTAGCCATGAAATTGACTTATTTGTTGTTTCAATAAGTGTTGTCATAGCTGCGCCCATACAATTATTCCCTCCCAATGTCTCAATAACCTCTACCAATTACATGGTTTTACACGAGCCTCTTTGAGTATGGGCATAACAGACTGAAATGGGCTCATGTTTTCTTTTTTATCACGAGTTAAATTGGAGGGACCATACATATCTATCAGTTTGGTTTCGTAGTTTAAATCCACGGTTCTAGGTGCTCTGCTTATTCGTGGAGGTGTGTTTATATTCCTTAGTGATACTATTCATTAGTCCCATTTTTATCTTACTTTTAATTTCATTGTCTATTACCAAACCATTTTTACATAGATAACAGTTTTTACATGTAGACAAGATATGGCCTATGACATTGGTGGAGTACAATTGTTTTTACTTTACTTTTATCTGAATGCCAATACCAGAAAAATGTCGATAGGATTTGTCATCAGGTAAAGTTTTACTAGAACCAAAAGCAAAAAGTTGTCCCTCGTAATCAACTATTAGTCTTACGTATGCATTCTCTATGAGTGCTATCATCTGTGGAAATGTTACTCTCGCATATCCACAATCATAAGAATTGAATTTTTTTGGTTCTCAACTGAAATATAGTGTCTCATTGTCATGACAATGCAAGCATAAGTTTCCAATAATGTCACCACTAGTACTTGTTGCGTCGTTCAAATATTTGTCTTTGTCAGCGTTTAATCCTACGGTAACTCTATCATGTACACTTTCTTGAAATATCTCATTTTTTTAATAAGATGCAAGTGCTTATCCTTCCAGTTCACAATTAATATAAACAAATAAATCACAATAATTAATAAATAATATTTTCCATTGTTTTACCCTTACTGAAGGTTGAAAACAGTTGCGCAATAGCACTTTCTACGGAAGGCGTATAGCAGCCACGTAATTGGATAATTGTGTGAGGGGCTACATACTTTATAGCAGCCACAGAATTTCTGGGCTGCAAGAAATTCTGAATGCAAGGGACTTTTCACTCTCTGTGAATAGGGTTTAGCAGCCACAGAAGTGATACCTAGACGCGAGGGGCTGCTCGCCCTGTGAAAGGTGTATAGCACCCCTAGAAGTATGGCCTAGATGCAAGGGGCTACTTAAACCCATTTCATTGACAAGATCGTTTGAATTTCCATATGTAAGCAACAGACCAGCGTCTTAGAAAGTACACAGTGGGGACCGCCGTTAAACCTTCTTCGTGATATTAAACCCCTAAGGAAGAAAAGATTAGTGACTATGGGCGTGTTTGAAGTCGATAAGGCATTACTATTGACGTTTTGCCCTATATTTGACTCCTTCTCATCATATTTGTCGATCGATGGCGCTAATCGATAATTGCTTATCTAATTTTGGCTCGTTATAAGTTTTGACGTTAGTTATTACTTTCGTTCTAGGTAAAGCAAATTCGGCTTATGTATGCACGACTGAAGCTAGTTAGTGCCAAAATATTACCAAGATATTACCTTTTTATGTTTTGAAACACCAATCGAGAAATAAAATCCCAAGTCTGCTGACAGTTAAATAAATAAGTGGTTGTACATTAAATTTGATAAATCTTCTATGAAAAGAATGTGAGCAAAGTCTTGGACAAATTTAACTAACTGACCCCTAACGATAGCGGAGTGGATAAAAGCGTTCCCGCTGAATCGTAGGCATTCAGGTTCAATCCCTCCTATCGTAAGGACATAGTGAGGTTGTTCTTTGTCGTTCTTAAATAAAAATGTCTACTGTTCGAGTCAATTTCATATCTGTTTCTTTGATTTTTTTTTTTTCCTTTACCATTTGGGTAAACAATTCAACTTCTTAACTCATTTCGTACCTTAACCATAGCAGTGTTATTTTTGTACATAGCACCAATCACTTTAAGGTATTTGTTTGGCATATCATACAAAGATAAGATCTTGGCTAAATATCTTGAGCTAAAGCTATCAACAGAGTCAAAAAAGTTAGATATTGGATAACGATCGGATCAATCGATTAGTATCCTAGAATTTTTTATTCATACATCTGAGATGCACAAAAAAAATTTATAAGACTCCCTCCTTCGCCGCAATTCAAAGTAACAATACCATCATCGATAACGATAATCATCCTTTTATTTTAAGTCTGGTGTAGATGAACCTAAGTACATTCTAAGATCTGAGATATTTGACTTCACAAGTTTTGCGCGAATAGTTTCTTTATTTAGTCGATTCGCAGCTGCGTACCGGTGACATCCACCAAATGAGTAATAATAATCCCCACCTTCTCTTCCTTTGATCCAAAGCACTTCTATTGGGGGCACATTCTTCTCTGTTCTGTCCTCCTAAAAGGGATAAATCGAAGTTATTATCCATTTAATCACCACATTGATGAATATTTTCTTCTTAGTTTTTTCTTTATTCGTTTTTTCTCCTTAGAATCTTTTCTTCTTAGTTTTCTTAATGTTTTCTTCTTAGAATATTTTTTTTCTTAGTTTTTTTTTTCTTTACAAAAATAATCATAATCTGATTAACAGCTTGAAAGATTTTCAATTAAAAAAAAAAAAATAAATAAAAAAAAAAAAAAACAATTGGTAGCAATATCTTCGAGCCAAAAACATAAGGGCCATATTCAGTCAAGGACAAAGAGGAAGCCAATTTAAATGTTATAACAATGTCCTTATTTTCCACGGTGGTTTTGGCCCCCTTCCATCTCACTAGCCTCTGTAGTAAATGTGCGCCTTAAGTCTCAGAGACTTTTTGCGAAAACAAGCAATGAAACACGAGTCTCAGAGGTGATTTATTCTCTGGGAGTATCTGCAGATAAGTATTTGCTATGTAAAATCAAGAAGGGGTGGACTAGAGCAAAGGGGGAGAAGGCGTGGAGTGGAGCGAGGGGACTGATAGATAGAGCAGAGCGAAGTAACAAAGGGAGAGAGGCCTCAAAATATAAATCCTTTTTGTAATTGTTTTGTTTGTGTCATTTTTGCATAGCTTGTCGTTGTTTTCGCTGGCTCAAAGAGTTTAACTTGTCTCCTTCCCTTGTTAAAAAAAAAAAACAAGTCTTTCTGATGGAAATAAAGAGCGAAGTTGAAACATACAAGGAACTAAAATTATTCTTTCACAGTGAATGTAACATATTTCTCCAAAACTAACTCGTGGTATTTCTCTACATTTGTGAAATTCTCAAAAAGCGGTGCTTTACTGAAGACTTAAAAACCACCCAAAAAGCAGATTACTCTCTTGGCTATTATAAAGTACTTAACTAAGCTGCAGAAAATAAAGGACCAATTTATAAGGCTGGTTATAGCCTTCAACTGGCCACAATATCCAACTGGCTATCAATGAATATTTGGCCCTATATCCAAGGGCCATCCTCGGCAGAGCCCTATATTTCCTATTGTTTTACCTCTTGTTTGTTTTTATAATGGAAAAGTACCGTCTGTCTTCTTTGTTATTTACAATATCTACAACTTTCAGTTTACGATTGAAATTCTCTAAAAACCTCAAGCAAGCTAAATTTATGAATCTAAAAATTGGGGTGCAAATTATTCGGTTACTATGGTTCATGGTTTGCTCTTTACTAGGTTAAAACTACAGCCTCAACTATGGTCTCTGAAAATAAATTTTGGCTTTATGCCTCTACCTATTTGAAATGTCTCGTCAGAAATAGCTGTGGGGCTTTGAAGACTCTTTTGGTGCTCTTTTATCAATTAGGAGTTTTTGTCTATGTATCTTATTTACATAGACAAAAGTATCTTAAGTTTTGTATCTTAAGTTTATGTGTCTTAAGTTTTTGTCTATGTATCTTTGTGTATGTATCTAATGTATCTTATTAAAGTGGAAGAGATGGCTCCTTGATACTCTTCCGTATGAAGGTGAGGAACCCCTCAAAGTAAAAAATAACTATTTGAAATTGATGCTGCATCTCCCGTCGTTTCATATTCTTTGCTCTTTTTTCTGATTTAATGACTTGATAATTAACCCCCCCCCCCCTCTAGCTTCTGAAATAAGTTTTTCCGCATGTGCCAGTGGATATCTGATAAAAAAAAATTGTGAGAATTTATTGTGTTCATAAAAGCCCTCAGATAGGCCTTTATATGTTTGGAGTATTTGCTTTCTACAAAGAGGAGGTGTCTACCATTATTGGGTAATGAAACTTCGGAGACATTTGGGACGAGTGGACATGCCCGATAAATTCGAACTGTTTACAACATTTCAGTATACCTTCAACGCTTCCATGAGACTCCATACTTTACTTTCATCAAGCTCAGGAGGAAAGGGTCGAATAAGAACATTCACTGGTATATCAACTGCTTCATGTTCTTCTGAACTGTGGACACTGTAAGAAATGTGATTCTGTGACATTCTGGGAATCAGAACCCTAAAAAAGGTTGTAAAATAATAAAATTAAAACGAAGCCTGTGAGTTTAATTTAAAGTTCCCTTATTTATTTGATGTAATAAAATAAAAGCAGGCTGCTTTTCATAACAAATTAAAGAAGTTAGAAATTTATCAGGTAGAACTTTTTAATCTGTTGATTTTTAATCCACGTCAAGTAGTTACAGGCATCAAGCCATGGCTGACTGTAGAAAAAGTCAAGACAGATAGTCGAGGTGAGAGGCAAATCTGGTATAAACCCTTTTAGGATTGTATAAGAATGATGTCATTGCAATTGTTAAGAGATTTTTTCTAAATTTTTACTAAAGGTAAATTTTTACTATTGTCTTATATTGGACAATAACCATTTAATTAAAAACGAATAATTGGTAATTAGTTATCAATAGGTATTTAGTTGTCAACTATGGCTTTAATAAACAGCCATAAGCCTTCAATGCATTGACTTTTATCCAGAGCCACTTCATATGAATGGGGGGAGGGCATAAGAACTTCAGATGAGGTTTATTTGATTGAAAGTCGAAAGTTTTAGTGATAAGAGTCAAGCAGGTCGTAGGGCAGTTTCAAAATTTGCAACATTTTGTTCAAAATTGAAATAGCAAGTCAGAACCTTCATATTATGAAGAAAAACCGAAAGAAGTTTTACGCATATTTTTCTTTATTATCCAACAAAAAATCCATGTCAATGAATACCAAAACAGAAAATCATTAAAAAAAAAAACTCTTCTCCAAGAAAAGAAGTTTTTCAAAGAAAAGTAAAAAGCTATATTAAACCTAGGCCGAGCAGAAATAAAGTCATATAATAAGTGAAACTTAAATAAACGAGAATTAAAATGAATAATCAATTCAAATTTAAGACAAACAGAAAATTATCACAAAAAGGAGTAGGATTCACCCTTTAAAACCTTACCTGAAGCCCTGAAAATGTTTCCCGCTTTACTGAAAACACACCATAAGGTGACACTTTCTTTTTCTAACATTAATACACCAATGTTGCAGATTCCCAGGAACGATTTTCACTAGATATTGAACTATGAGTCAACAGTCATTAGTTCTTTTCAGAAATCTTAGTTCGTACGGCGATCTTTTTTCGTTTTGTTCAAAATACTTCGCTTCAAGTATCACTTGATTATCCATTGCAATTTTATTTCGTTTTGGGTCATTGATAATAATTTCTGCTCTG